>NW_027469117.1:0-300000 GCF_051020765.1 Lasioglossum baleicum
CCAAAAAGTAGACAGGTAAAAGCTTAAATATAGAGTAGGAATCCGACTTTGGTCTATCTTGAAAATAAAATTTAAAATCAATGGTAGTAAAATCTAGTTAGGCAATATTATCTAAACAAGCAAATACAAGTAGGCTACCAAAAATTAGATGTAAAGTAAAGCAGAAATGCGACTGATGTAGATCAATAGCTATTTTCGAAGAAAAAAATTAAAAACAATTTTAGTAAAATCCAATTAGGCAAAGTTGGTTACATTGTGATCACAAATAAGTAACCAAAAATTAGAAAGGCAAAAGTTTAAAAACAAATTAGGACCTCGAGTTTGATCTATTTTGAACATAAAATTTAAAATCAATTTTAGTAAAATCTAGATAGACAATATTGTTTAAAATGCAAATACAAGTGGCCGACCAAGAATTACCTAAGTGAAAAGTTGAAAAATAAAACAGAAATTCGACTGATCTATTTTGAAGAGAAAGTTCAAAATCAATTCTAGTATAATCCGATTAGACAAAGTTATTTGCACTGTGTTACGAGCCAGGGCCGCGAGCAGCACGAGTGGCCGGCGAAGGGTTATTACCCTAGGAATATGATATAAATTTGTTACTTAAGGAACGCGGACGAACCCAATGCGAAATTGAGGAGCCGCTAGGATTATTGACAGCGAGGACGAACCTGACGCGAAGTCAGGGAGCCTCTAGGAATGGAGTCAAACGCAGACGAACCCGATGCAAAACCGGGGAGCTGCTAGGAGGTTGTATAATAGCACAGACGAACCTGATGCGAAATCAGGGAGCTGTTAGGATGAGGACGAACCCAATGCAAAACTGTGGAGCCGCTAGGTTGGATAAATCTCTGTTCGGACAATTGGAATGTCGCGAAAGAGCCTGATGGTTAATCAGGGAATTGCTAGGATAATTAGTAAGCCTCGTAACTAGTATAATTTAATTGATACAATCCGAGCGGTAAGAATGTATCATGTGGGGACGTTCAATCACTTGGTTAGGATATTGGACGATAATTATGGGTTTAATGAATTTGAGTTAATTATCAAAGAAGACAAATATATTCTTACTATAGAGTTTCGTTCTACAAGTGTACTTGTGTCGCGAATGAACTGAATTTAGAATAGGAAAGAAATTGAAAGGTGATATTACCTAAGCTAAGACGCACGGTGTTGACGCACCGGCAATGCGGGGGACTCGGAGCAACCTTGTCACTGCCTAACAGATTTTAGACCGAACTCGCGGAATCTGTACGGTTAAACTTTGATTCAAAAGGAACGAACGTCCGATCTCACTGGTAGTTGACTTCCGAGATGCAGCACGACGCGACACTATTCGTGATTACGACAGTACTAGCCCACGAGAGTAGAAATGTAAGGGCTTATATAGCCCTGCAATGACGGATGGTACTTGTCAGTACCCTTCAAGTGAACATTCGTATTTTGTCAACGACCAGTTGGTCGTGCGTACGTTTGGGCCCTAAACTAACCTAAACAATTATGTAGATTTATCTAGGGTAGCTCTGTTCGTTTATCTAGGACGGTTTCTGCCAGAGATGATATTGAACACCTGTTCGTCATCCGTAACAACTGTGATAGCAAATAAGTAATCAAAAATTAGACAGGTAAAAAGCTTGAATATAGGGTAGGAATTCGACTTTGCTCTATCTTGAAAATAAAATTTAAAATGAATTTTAGTAAAATCTAGTTAGACAATAGGATTGAAAATGCAACTACAAGTAGGCTACCGAAAATTAGCTAGGTGAGAAGTTGTAAAAGAAAACAGTAAGTCGACGGATCTATTTTGAAGTGTTTCGGACAAGAAAAGGGAGAACGAACCACTTCACAGAAAACGTCACTTTAATTTTCCCGGACGGGGATCGTCGACTCCCAAACGAACTTGTGCGAAATGAAATGTAAATACACCCCGAAGTACGTGGATGCACCTTTACAATAAAGAGTTTTGTTGTAAATTAGCGGTAGCCGTTTTTTAGCGTACGGTTCTTTACGAAGCGATAAAGAGCGCGAATAGAAGTACACTAGAAAAACCGGTCAAGCAGACGCGATGTCTTTCGAGTGTGAGTGAGAGCGATGTTCGTGACTACGTGTTATCGTTAGAAACACCGAAAACGAAGTGATTTTCGGTCGATCAGCTGACCGTTAGCCGAAAACCGCCGAGCGCGTGATTGGAGGATCGATCGGACGATTCGCCAATCACTCTAGCGCGGGTCGATAATCGAACGTAATCGATATCGACGGCGCTGGCCTATGACTCCGCGAGACGCTGATCGATCCTAGATCTCGCTGTCACTCGAAAGGCAGCCAATAGCGTGATCGAGAAAAGATGAATGAGCCGACGCGACTGACGCACTCAGCCAATCCCAAACATTCCGCCCGCCTCGTCCGCCAATGACGAAACTGAATACTAGAGAGGCTAGAGACTGTGGCCAATCAGGAGGACGATGACGTCAGGCGATGCTGGGTGAGCTGAATGGGCCAGCAACGTAGGGCATCCAGTGTAGTATCCAAAAAAAAAAACGAAGCGTAGTAAAAGTGAAGTGTACTAATGGAGGATGAAATGAGAATTTACAGTGAAGATGAAAGTGGTACAGAGGTAAGTGAATCGAAAATGAAATCTGGATTAAGTGAAGTATGACGAACACGTGCTTTCTGTGCTTGTGAAAATAGCTACTGATCGGGAGAGTCGCTCGAGAGTCCAGCCTCGTGTTCCCTCCCCGTACTCGTCTCTTCGTCGTCAGGGGCTAACAAAGGAATCAGCTTGTGTACTGGACGAAGAAATTGCGAAGTTGAGGTACGGACAGTAGCAACTCGAACTGAGCCGTCTGGTCCAGGGTGTATGTGAACAACCCGAGCGAGAGGCCATTGCGTAGGAGGTAGAATTTCACTTTTAACTAGGCAGAGAAATCCTGACTTTATCGAAATTTTGGTTTTACGCCACTTGCCTCTGGTCTGCAAGGTGTTCAAATACTCCCGAGACCAGCGTTTCCAGAAGTGCTGCTGAAGTTGCTGGATCAACTGCCATCGAGATAACCGTGAGACTTGAAGCTCCTCGAGGCTGGGCTCTGGAAGAGCGATGAGCGGTTCCCCGATCAGGAAATGTCCCGGAGTCAGCGCTGCTGGATCCTCAGGGTCGTCGGACAACGGCTGTAAAGGTCTAGAGTTTAAACAGGCCTCGATGCCAGTCAGGAGCGTGGTCAGCTCCTCAAAGGTCAATCGCTGCTCGCCGATGATCCGACGGAGGTGATGCTTAACGGATTTCACCGCCGCTTCCCAGATTCCTCCAAAGTGTGGAGCAGACGGTGGGTTGAATTTCCAGGAAATGCCTTCCCTGGAGGCTGCGGCGAAGGGACCGCCTCCCTGTTGTGTCGATTCTCGGAGTAGTGAGCGCAGCTCGTGATTGGCGCCGACGAAATTGCGTCCGCAGTCGCTGTACAGCTCTAGGCAGCGACCTCGCCGTGAGATAAAGCGTCGTAGTGCAGCGAGGAAGGTTTCGGTCGATCCATCAGACACAGCCTCCAGGTGCACGGCCTTGGTGACAAGGCAGATGAACACGGCGATGTATCCTTTAACTGTGAGCTGACCACGACCCCGACCAGACCGAAGGTGTATTGGTCCTGCATAATCGACACCAGATCTGAAAAAGGGACGACACGGTGTTATTCTTGCTGGTGGGAGGTTTCCCATTTTTGGCTGGGCAGTTTGCCCTTTCCAGCGAATACAAACGGTGCATTGGTGGATACAGTGTTTTACCATTGGGCGACCTCTGAGAATCCAGCACTCCTGGCGTAGCGTCGCCAGGGTAAGCTGTGTCCCCCCGTGCAGGCATCGTTTGTGAGCAGCGTCGACCCACAACTTAGCCAGAGGGGATTCGTCAGGGAGAATAGCTGGATGCGTCCGGTCGTACGCAAGGTTGGCAGCTTGTAGGCGGCCTCCGACTCTTAAGACTCCGTCCTCATCCAGGAATGGGCAGAGTTTGGCCAATCTGCTTTTAGCTGCCACGGGTTGATTCCTGCGGAGAGTGGCGATGTCTTCGGAGAATGAAGCGGACTGCTCCAAGCGCAGGAGAATCAATTTGACTTCCTGCATTTCGGTAGCAGTGATAACTGATTCTGGTTTTCGATTTCTAGGGGCCCAGCGACGACACCAGGCCAGGACTCGAAACAGGCGCGTTAGATTCGAGAAGCGCTCGATTAACGTGCCGGATGTTTTCTCCCGCTGGGTGGTCACGTGATGTGCCTTCAGTTCCTCGTCCTCGTGGGTTGTCTCCTCGGCAGGTACAGCGGGGAGAGGATCTGGTGAGGAGAGCCACTCGGGTCCGCGCCACCACAGTTGGAACCTGGGAAGCTCAGCGGGAGACAGGCCTCGAGAAGCGCAATCAGCTGGATTTTCAGCGCTCCTCACGTGGTGCCACTGGGCTAGCGGCAGCATCCTCTGGATTTCAGCCACCCTATTCGCCACGTAAGTCGGCCAGCGAGAAGGATGCCCCCGGATCCAGCTGAGTGCCACGGATGAGTCCGACCAGAGGTGTAGATCGACCTCTTGCCAATCGAGCGCCTTAGTGACGTGCTCGACGAGCCTGGCTAGCAGGAAAGCTGCACAGAGCTCCAATCTGGGCAGAGACACCCGCTTCAAGGGAGCCACCTTGGATTTGGCGACAATCATGGAGACTGTCACGACTCCTTGAGCGTTAATGGTCCGGGAATACACCACGGCTGCGTAGGCTCGCTCGGATGCATCAGCGAACCCATGGATTTCGAGAGGCTGCGTGGCAGAATTGGTTCCGAGCCATCGCGGGACTCGAATAGTCTGCAGTGCAGGGAGTTGATGCTGGAACTGCTGCCACATCACCTCCTCCTTTTCTGGCAACGGTGTATCCCATGCGACCTTTAGGAGCCACAACGACTGCATTAGGACCTTGGCGACGATGGTGACTGGAGCCAGCCATCCGAGAGGGTCGAACAGCTGGGCTGTTCCGCTGAGCACAGAGCGTTTAGTGAACCCTGCGTTTTTTAGAGAAGTCACAGCGGTAACCTGAAAACAGTCAGCGGAAGGTAGCCATTTTATGCCGAGGACGCTGTGATGGGTTGGAGAATCCCATTCAACGATTCCCTTCCGCTCGTCGCTGGAGAGTCCGTCTAACAGACCCCTTGAGTTGGAGGCCCACTTGCGAAGTGGGAATCCGCCCGCCATGAGAAGCTCTCGAAGTTCCGTTTGTTGTCGCCTTGCCTCAGAAAGGGAGTCAGCTCCGGCGAGAACATCGTCCATATAGATGTCTCGTAGTACTATGCGAGAGCCACGAGGATACCGCTGCTCCTCCACCTTGGCCAGCTGGTGTAAACACCGAATTGCAAGGTAGGGTGCACACGCGAGCCCGTAAGTGACGGTGCTCAGCTCGTAATCAATGACTCCTCCCCTTTTTTCAGGCTGCCACAAGATCCGCTGCCATTGCCGATCTTCAGGGTGGACAAGTATCTGCCGATACATCTTCTCGATGTCGGCTGAAAACACAAAAGCGTGCCGACGCCACCTTAGCAGGACGTCGGCGAGATTTGGGAGCAGGTTAGGACCTCGGAGAAGGAAGTCATTAATGGATTTCCCATTGGAAGAGGGCATGGATCCGTTGAAGACAACTCGCAACTTAGTCGTTGCGCTGGCCTCTCGCAACACTCCGTGATGAGGGAGGTAGTACCCGTTGCTCGGAATCGGATGTTGCGCCGCTGCCATATGCCCCAGCGTTTCGTAGGCCTTCAGGAATTCGGTGTAGGCTGCCTGGAATTCGGCAGATCGCCGAAACCTGCCGTTTAGAGACTCCAGAGTTCGCAATGCTATGCGACGGGAGTCTCCTAGCTCAGGTGCGCTGCTGAATGGTAGTCGCACCGAGAATCTGCCATCAGGTTGACGAAGGTGAGTGGTAACGAAGTGTTCCTCCGCCCGTTGGTCGTCTGCTGTGTGTGGGATCGAAGTGTCGATCTCCTCCTGTTCCCAGAATCTGCTCAACATTTCCATTAATTCGCGGTCTACATTACAGTGATGTACTGGTACCTCTAGTCTACCTGCTGCCTCGCCGCCGCCTTCCGAGTCGACTCCTCCCGTCAGTATCCAGCCAAGTGCGGTCTCCTGAGCCACTGGAGTATGAGGCGGCCCTCGTTTGACACCCTCACGAAGTATGAGGTTATAAGAATCAGCTCCAAGCAGAACATCGACTGGATCAGCAAGATGGTAGGCAGGATCAGCAAGGGTCAACCCTTGTACGTGCGGCCACTCGACGACAGCAGGTAGATTTCGAGGCCTGTAGCGAGAGAGCTCAGATATAATGTAGACCGGAATCTGGAATTTGACGTCACCGTCGCAGTGAGAGGAGAGGACCAGTGTAGATTTTCCTCTCGTGAACTTCGCCTTGGCCCCTCCGACTCCGAGCAGAGGAACCCGAGCTTGACTCCTCTTGACGCCGAGCCGCTGAGCCAGGGCCTCAGAAATGAGCGAAACCTCGCTGCCGGGGTCTATTAGTGAGCGAGCTTGGAAGCCGTGTCCGCCGGAGCCTGAAACTGTCACGCGAGCGGTACTGAGAAGTACAGAGGAAGGTCGACTCACGTGAGTAGAGATGTGCTGTACTACAGCTCCCGTTGACTCGGCATCGTCGATGGTCGTGTGATGCTTCCCATCACACTTCTGACATCTTTTGGCAGACTTGCAGTCACTAATAGAATGCCTTCCCAGGCAGTTTAGACAAAGCTTCAGAGAACTTGCCGTTTCCTTCCGCTCGACGGCATCCTTCTCCTTATATTGAGGGCAGAATAGGACGAAGTGCGCCCCTTGACAGATGCTGCAGTTCCGCAATGAAGTGTTCGCCTTCGATATCTGATGCACCTTGAAGGCCTTGGAAGAGGATTTCTTGTTGAGGGAGGCTTCATCAGGCTGCTTTCGTTTAGCCTCTAACGCCTCACAGGTTTGTATGCGCCCTTCGATAAACGTTCGGAGATCCTCTAGAGTCGGGAGCTCCTTAGATTGCCTCACTAAATCTTCCCACTCACGATGAGACTGAGTATCCAACCTTTCGACGGTCAATTCGACTACCCAGTCGACGGCGTTCGTGACAGGTCGATCCAGATTATCGAGGGCATCTATGGCGTCGAACGTTTGATCAAAGAGCTGCTGCAATTCGATAGATGATTCCCTTTTGACCGGAGATAGTGAAGCAAGTAGTCTGATTTGAGCCTGTACCAGAAGTCGGCGATTCTCGAATCGACTTATTAACTTTTCCCAAGCAACTTTAAAGTTATCAGCGGTCGTCTTGATGTTTTTCAGAAGAGACGCGGCGCTGCCCTTCATACAGGCTTTCAAATAATGAAGGCGTTCGACAGGAGAAAGAGTCACATCGTTGATGATGAGGGAAGTAAATAAATCCCGAAAAGATGGCCAGTCCTTGTATTGACCTCCAAAGATGGGAAGACCCATTTTTGGCAACACGGCGCGTGACCTCGGTGCAACGGTCTCGACGACCGTTGGCTTTGAATTTTCTGATCCCTTTTCGGTTGCAGATTCCTTGAATTGGGAAATCAATGATTGTAGCAGTGAGTACTGGTCAGTATAGTCTTCTTGAGTCTCCTCGTATTCGTCCTCAACGAAATAGCGACTTTCAAATAGTTCCTTGTCTATTTTAGCGGCAGATCTCAACTCTGTATCACCCTGGCGATAGTCATCCCACAGTTGATCGAGCATTTTTTGGCCAGTCTGAAGTAGTTCCAGGTAGATATTGGCCTTTCCCTTCTTCTTGATATTGGACACCACGCGAGATATCCGTCTAGCTAGGGTATGTTGATGTTCGATGAGGTCAGCCATTGTGTAGCACGAGGTTGAAGCACGAGAAGATTTGAATATTAAACGGATAATAACTGTCAGAGGAGCTGCAGCGCTGAATCCGGCTCGAAGGACCAAATGTTTCGGACAAGAAAAGGGAGAACGAACCACTTCACAGAAAACGTCACTTTAATTTTCCCGAACGGGGATCGTCGACTCCCAAACGAACTTGTGCGAAATGAAATGTAAATACACCCCGAAGTACGTGGATGCACCTTTACAATAAAGAGTTTTGTTGTAAATTAGCGGTAGCCGTTTTTTAGCGTACGGTTCTTTACGAAGCGATAAAGAGCGCGAATAGAAGTACACTAGAAAAACCGGTCAAGCAGACGCGATGTCTTTCGAGTGTGAGTGAGAGCGATGTTCGTGACTACGTGTTATCGTTAGAAACACCGAAAACGAAGTGATTTTCGGTCGATCAGCTGACCGTTAGCCGAAAACCGCCGAGCGCGTGATTGGAGGATCGATCGGACGATCCGCCAATCACTCTAGCGCGGGTCGATAATCGAACGTAATCGATATCGACGGCGCTGGCCTATGACTCCGCGAGACGCTGATCGATCCTAGATCTCGCTGTCACTCGAAAGGCAGCCAATAGCGTGATCGAGAAAAGATGAATGAGCCGACGCGACTGACGCACTTAGCCAATCCCAAACATGAAGAGAAATTTAAAAATCGATTTTAGAAAAATCTGATTAGACAAAGTAATTTACACTGTGATCACAAGTAAGTAACCAAAAATTAGAAACGCAAAAGTTAAAAACAAATTGGGATTTCGACTGTAATTTATTTTGAAAATAAAATTGAGAATCAATTTTTAGTAAAATCTAGATAGACAATAGTGTTTAAAATGCAAATACAAGTAGCCGACCAAAAATTAGCTAAGTGAAAAGTTGTAAAATAAAACAGAAATTCGACTGATCTATTTTGAAGAGAAAGTTCAAAATCAATTCTAGTAAAATCCGATTAGACAAAGTTATTTGCACTGTGTTACGAGCCAAGGCCGCGAGCAGCACGAGTGGCCGGCGAAGGGTTATTACCCTAGGAATATGATATAAATTTGTTAGTTAAGGAACGCGGACGAACCCAATGCGAAATTGAGGAGCCGCTAGGATTATTGACAGCGAGGACGAACCTGACGCGAAGTCAGGGAGCCTCTAGGAATGGAGTCAAACGCAGACGAACCCGATGCAAAACCGGGGAGCTGCTAGGAGGTTGTATAATAGCACAGACGAACCTGATGCGAAATCAGGGAGCTGTTAGGATGAGGACGAACCCAATGCAAAACTGGGGAGCCGCTAGTTTGGATAAATCTCTGTTCGGACAATTGGAATGTCGCGAAAGAGCCTGATGGTTAATCAGGGAATTGCTAGGATAATTAGTAAGCCTCGTAACTAGTATAATTTAATTGATACAATCCGAGCGGTAAGAATGTATCATGTGGGGACGTTCAATCACTTGGTTAGGATATTGGACGATAATTATGGGTTTAATGAATTTGAGTTAATTATCAAAGAAGACAAATATATTCTTACTATAGAGTTTCGTTCTACAAGTGTACTTGTGTCGCGAATGAACTGAATTTAGAATAGGAAAGAAATTGAAAGGTGATATTACCTAAGCTAAGACGCACGGTGTTGACGCACCGGCAATGCGGGGGACTCGGAGCAACCTTGTCACTGCCTAACAGATTTTAGACCGAACTCGCGGAATCTGTACGGTTAAACTTTGATTCAAAAGGAACGAACGTCCGATCTCACTGGTAGTTGACTTCCGAGATGCAGCACGACGCGACCTATTCGTGATTACGACAGTACTAGCCCACGAGAGTAGAAATGTAAGGGCTTATATAGCCCTGCAATGACGGATGGTACTTGTCAGTACCCTTCAAGTGAACATTCGTATTTTGTCAACGACCAGTTGGTCGTGCGTACGTTTGGGCCCTAAACTAACCTAAACAATTATTTAGATTTATCTAGGGTAGCTCTGTTCGTTTATCTAGGACGGTTTCTGCCAGAGATGATATTGAACACCTGTTCGTCATCCGTAACAACTGTGATAGCAAATAAGTAATCAAAAATTAGACAGGTAAAAAGCTTGAATATAGGGTAGGAATTCGACTTTGCTCTATCTTGAAAATGAAATTTAAAATGAATTTTAGTAAAATCTAGTTAGACAATAGGATTGAAAATGCAACTACAAGTAGGCTACCGAAAATTAGCTAGGTGAGAAGTTGTAAAAGAAAACAGTAAGTCGACTGATCTATTTTGAAGAGAAAGTTTAAAATCAATTTTAGTAAAATCTGATTAGACAAAGTTATTTACATTGCGACTGCAAGTAGGTAACCAAAAATTGGACAGGTAAAAGCTTAAATATAGAGTAGGAATTCGGCTTTGATGTATTTTGGAAATAAAATTCAAAATTAATTATAATAAAATGTAGTTAGGCAATGCTATTTAAAAGCAAATACAAGTAGGCTACCAAATAAAAAAAAAAATGATTAGAAAATTGTAAAATAAAGCAGAATTGCGACTGAATAAAATTCAAAATCAATTTTAGTAAAACCTAATTAGGCAAAGATATCTACGCTGTGATCACAAGAAAGTAACCAAAAAGTAGACAGGTAAAAGTCTAAAATAAAGTAGGAATTCGACTGGGATCTCTCTACTTTGAAAATAAAATCTAAAATAAATTCACTAAAATCCAGTTAGACAATATTATTTACAATGCTGTCACAAGCAAGTAACCAAAAAGTAGACAGGTAAAAGCTTAAATATAGAGTAGGAATCCGACTTTGGTCTATTTTGAAAATAAAATTTAAAATCAATGGGAGTAAAATCTAGTTAGGCAATATTATCTAAAAAAGCAAATACAAGTAGGCTACCAAACATTAGATGTAAAGTAAAGCAGAAATGCGACTGATCTAGATCAATAGCTATTTTCGAAGAAAAAAATTAAAACCAATTTTAGTAAAATCCAATTAGGCAAAGTTGGTTACATTGTGATCACAAATAAGTAACCAAAAATTAGAAAGGCAAAAGTTTAAAAACAAATTAGGACCTCGAGTTTGATCTATTTTGAACATAAAGTTTAAAATCAATTTTAGTAAAATCTAGATAGACAATAGTGTTTAAAATGCAAATGCAAGTAGCCGGCCAAAAATTAGCTAAGTGAAAAGTTGTAAAATAAAACAGAAATTCGACTGATCTATTTTGAAGAGAAAGTTCAAAATCAATTCTAGTAAAATCCGATTAGACAAAGTTATTTGCACTGTGTTTCGAGCCAGGGCCGCGAGCAGCACGAGTGGCCGGCGAAGGGTTATTACCCTAGGAATATGATATAAATTTGTTAGTTAAGGAACGCGGACGAACCCAATGCGAAATTGAGGAGCCGCTAGGATTATTGACAGCGAGGACGAACCTGACGCGAAGTCAGGGAGCCTCTAGGAATGGAGTCAAACGCAGACGAACCCGATGCAAAACCGGGGAGCTGCTAGGAGGTTGTATAATAGCACAGACGAACCTGATGCGAAATCAGGGAGCTGTTAGGATGAGGACGAACCCAATGCAAAACTGGGGAGCCGCTAGGTTGGATAAATCTCTGTTCGGACAATTGGAATGTCGCGAAAGAGCCTGATGGTTAATCAGGGAATTGCTACGATAATTAGTAAGCCTCGTAACTAGTATAATTTAATTGATACAATCCGAGCGGTAAGAATGTATCATGTGGGGACGTTCAATCACTTGGTTAGGATATTGGACGATAATTATGGGTTTAATGAATTTGAGTTAATTATCAAAGAAGACAAATATATTCTTACTATAGAGTTTCGTTCTACAAGTGTACTTGTGTCGCGAATGAACTGAATTTAGAATAGGAAAGAAATTGAAAGGTGATATTAGCTAAGCTATGACGCACGGTGTTGACGCACCGGCAATGCGGGGGACTCGGAGCAACCTTGTCACTGCCTAACAGATTTTAGAACGAACTCGCGGAATCTGTACGGTTAAACTTTGATTCAAAAGGAACGAACGTCCGATCGCACTGGTAGTTGACTTCCGAGATGCAGCACGACGCGACACTATTCGTGATTACGACAGTACTAGCCCACGAGAGTAGAAATGTAAGGGCTTATATAGCCCTGCAATGACGGATGGTACTTGTCAGTACCCTTCAAGTGAACATTCGTATTTTGTCAACGACCAGTTGGTCGTGCCTACGTTTGGGCCCTAATCTAACCTAAACAATTATGTAGATTTATCTAGTGTAGCTCTGTTCGTTTATCTAGGACGGTTTCTGCAAGAGATGATATTGAACACCTGTTCGTCATCCGTAACAACTGTGATAGCAAATAAGTAATCAAAAATTAGACAGGTAAAAAGCTTGAATATAGGGTAGGAATTCGACTTTGCTCTATCTTGAAAATAAAATTTAAAATGAATTTTAGTAAAATCTAGTTAGACAATAGGATTTAAAATGCAACTACAAGTAGGCTACCGAAAATTAGCTAGGTGAGAAGTTGTAAAAGAAAACAGTAAGTCAACGGATCTATTTTGAAGAGAAATTTAAAAATCGATTTTAGAAAAATCTGATTAGACAAAGTAATTTACACTGTGATCACAAGTAAGTAACCAAAAATTGGACAGGTAAAAGCTTAAATATAGAGTAGGAATTCGGCTTTGATCTATTTTGGAAATAAAATTCAAAATTAATTATAATAAAATGTAGTTAGGTAATACTATTTAAAAGCAAATACAAGTAGGCTACCAAAAATTAGCTAGGTGAGAAATTTTAAAATACAACAGTAAGTCGACTGATCTATTTTGAAGAGAAAGTTTAAAATCAAGTTTAGCAAAATCTGATTAGACAAAGTTATTTACACTGTGATCACAAGTAAGTAACCAAAAATTAGAAATGCAAAAGTTAAAAACAAATTGGGATTTCGAGTGTAATTTATTTTGAAAATAAAATTGAGAATCAATTTTTAGTAAAATCTAGATAGACAATAGTGTTTAAAATGCAAATATAAGTAGCCGACCAAAAATTAGCTAAGTGAAAAGTTGTAAAATAAAACAGAAATTCGACTGATCTATTTTGAAGAGAAAGTTCAAAATCAATTCTAGTAAAATCCGATTAGACAAAGTTATTTGCACTGTGTTACGAGCCAGGGCCGCGAGCAGCACGAGTGGCCGGCGAAGGGTTATTACCCTAGGAATATGATATAAATTTGTTAGTTAAGGAACGCGGACGAACCCAATGCGAAATTGAGGAGCCGCTAGGATTATTGACAGCGAGGACGAACCTGACGCGAAGTCAGGGAGCCTCTAGGAATGGAGTCAAACGCAGACGAACCCGATGCAAAACCGGGGAGCTGCTAGGAGGTTGTATAATAGCACAGACGAACCTGATGCGAAATCAGGGAGCTGTTAGGATGAGGACGAACCCAATGCAAAACTGGGGAGCCGCTAGGTTGGATAAATCTCTGTTCGGACAATTGGAATGTCGCGAAAGAGCCTGATGGTTAATCAGGGAATTGCTACGATAATTAGTAAGCCTCGTAACTAGTATAATTTAATTGATACAATCCGAGCGGTAAGAATGTATCATGTGGGGATGTTCAATCACTTGGTTAGGATATTGGACGATAATTATGGGTTTAATGAATTTGAGTTAATTATCAAAGAAGACAAATATATTCTTACTATAGAGTTTCGTTCTACAAGTGTACTTGTGTCGCGAATGAACTGAATTTAGAATAGGAAAGAAATTGAAAGGTGATATTACCTAAGCTAAGACGCACGGTGTTGACGCACCGGCAATGCGGGGGACTCGGAGCAACCTTGTCACTGCCTAACAGATTTTAGACCGAACTCGCGGAATCTGTACGGTTAAACTTTGATTCAAAAGGAACGAACGTCCGATCTCACTGGTAGTTGACTTCCGAGATGCAGCACGACGCGACACTATTCGTGATTACGACAGTACTAGCCCACGAGAGTAGAAATGTAAGGGCTTATATAGCCCTGCAATGACGGATGGTACTTGTCAGTACCCTTCAAGTGAACATTCGTATTTTGTCAACGACCAGTTGGTCGTGCGTACGTTTGGGCCCTAAACTAACCTAAACAATTATGTAGATTTATCTAGGGTAGCTCTGTTCGTTTATCTAGGACGGTTTCTGCCAGAGATGATATTGAACACCTGTTCGTCATCCGTAACAACTGTGATAGCAAATAAGTAATCAAAAATTAGACAGGTAAAAAGCTTGAATATAGGGTAGGAATTCGACTTTGCTCTATCTTGAAAATAAAATTTAAAATGAATTTTAGTAAAATCTAGTTAGACAATAGGATTGAAAATGCAACTACAAGTAGGCTACCGAAAATTAGCTAGGTGAGAAGTTGTAAAAGAAAACAGTAAGTCAACGGATCTATTTTGAAGAGAAATTTAAAAATCGATTTTAGAAAAATCTGATTAGACAAAGTAATTTACACTGTGATCACAAGTAAGTAACCAAAAATTAGAAACGCAAAAGTTAAAAACAAATTGGGATTTCGACTGTAATTTATTTTGAAAATAAAATTGAGAATCAATTTCTAGTAAAATCTAGATAGACAATAGTGTTTAAAATGCAAATACAAGTAGCCGACCAAAAATTAGCTAAGTGAAAAGTTGTAAAATAAAACAGAAATTCGACTGATCTATTTTGAAGAGAAAGTTCAAAATCAATTCTAGTAAAATCCGATTAGACAAAGTTATTTGCACTGTGTTACGAGCCAAGGCCGCGAGCAGCACGAGTGGCCGGCGAAGGGTTATTACCCTAGGAATATGATATAAATTTGTTAGTTAAGGAACGCGGACGAACCCAATGCGAAATTGAGGAGCCGCTAGGATTATTGACAGCGAGGACGAACCTGACGCGAAGTCAGGGAGCCTCTAGGAATGGAGTCAAACGCAGACGAACCCGATGCAAAACCGGGGAGCTGCTAGGAGGTTGTATAATAGCACAGACGAACCTGATGCGAAATCAGGGAGCTGTTAGGATGAGGACGAACCCAATGCAAAACTGGGGAGCCGCTAGTTTGGATAAATCTCTGTTCGGACAATTGGAATGTCGCGAAAGAGCCTGATGGTTAATCAGGGAATTGCTAGGATAATTAGTAAGCCTCGTAACTAGTATAATTTAATTGATACAATCCGAGCGGTAAGAATGTATCATGTGGGGACGTTCAATCACTTGGTTAGGATATTGGACGATAATTATGGGTTTAATGAATTTGAGTTAATTATCAAAGAAGACAAATATATTCTTACTATAGAGTTTCGTTCTACAAGTGTACTTGTGTCGCGAATGAACTGAATTTAGAATAGGAAAGAAATTGAAAGGTGATATTACCTAAGCTAAGACGCACGGTGTTGACGCACCGGCAATGCGGGGGACTCGGAGCAACCTTGTCACTGCCTAACAGATTTTAGACCGAACTCGCGGAATCTGTACGGTTAAACTTTGATTCAAAAGGAACGAACGTCCGATCTCACTGGTAGTTGACTTCCGAGATGCAGCACGACGCGACCTATTCGTGATTACGACAGTACTAGCCCACGAGAGTAGAAATGTAAGGGCTTATATAGCCCTGCAATGACGGATGGTACTTGTCAGTACCCTTCAAGTGAACATTCGTATTTTGTCAACGACCAGTTGGTCGTGCGTACGTTTGGGCCCTAAACTAACCTAAACAATTATTTAGATTTATCTAGGGTAGCTCTGTTCGTTTATCTAGGACGGTTTCTGCCAGAGATGATATTGAACACCTGTTCGTCATCCGTAACAACTGTGATAGCAAATAAGTAATCAAAAATTAGACAGGTAAAAAGCTTGAATATAGGGTAGGAATTCGACTTTGCTCTATCTTGAAAATGAAATTTAAAATGAATTTTAGTAAAATCTAGTTAGACAATAGGATTGAAAATGCAACTACAAGTAGGCTACCGAAAATTAGCTAGGTGAGAAGTTGTAAAAGAAAACAGTAAGTCGACTGATCTATTTTGAAGAGAAAGTTTAAAATCAATTTTAGTAAAATCTGATTAGACAAAGTTATTTACATTGCGACTGCAAGTAGGTAACCAAAAATTGGACAGGTAAAAGCTTAAATATAGAGTAGGAATTCGGCTTTGATGTATTTTGGAAATAAAATTCAAAATTAATTATAATAAAATGTAGTTAGGCAATGCTATTTAAAAGCAAATACAAGTAGGCTACCAAATAAAAAAAAAAATGATTAGAAAATTGTAAAATAAAGCAGAATTGCGACTGAATAAAATTCAAAATCAATTTTAGTAAAACCTAATTAGGCAAAGATATCTACGCTGTGATCACAAGAAAGTAACCAAAAAGTAGACAGGTAAAAGTCTAAAATAAAGTAGGAATTCGACTGGGATCTCTCTACTTTGAAAATAAAATCTAAAATAAATTCACTAAAATCCAGTTAGACAATATTATTTACAATGCTGTCACAAGCAAGTAACCAAAAAGTAGACAGGTAAAAGCTTAAATATAGAGTAGGAATCCGACTTTGGTCTATTTTGAAAATAAAATTTAAAATCAATGGGAGTAAAATCTAGTTAGGCAATATTATCTAAAAAAGCAAATACAAGTAGGCTACCAAACATTAGATGTAAAGTAAAGCAGAAATGCGACTGATCTAGATCAATAGCTATTTTCGAAGAAAAAAATTAAAACCAATTTTAGTAAAATCCAATTAGGCAAAGTTGGTTACATTGTGATCACAAATAAGTAACCAAAAATTAGAAAGGCAAAAGTTTAAAAACAAATTAGGACCTCGAGTTTGATCTATTTTGAACATAAAGTTTAAAATCAATTTTAGTAAAATCTAGATAGACAATAGTGTTTAAAATGCAAATGCAAGTAGCCGGCCAAAAATTAGCTAAGTGAAAAGTTGTAAAATAAAACAGAAATTCGACTGATCTATTTTGAAGAGAAAGTTCAAAATCAATTCTAGTAAAATCCGATTAGACAAAGTTATTTGCACTGTGTTTCGAGCCAGGGCCGCGAGCAGCACGAGTGGCCGGCGAAGGGTTATTACCCTAGGAATATGATATAAATTTGTTAGTTAAGGAACGCGGACGAACCCAATGCGAAATTGAGGAGCCGCTAGGATTATTGACAGCGAGGACGAACCTGACGCGAAGTCAGGGAGCCTCTAGGAATGGAGTCAAACGCAGACGAACCCGATGCAAAACCGGGGAGCTGCTAGGAGGTTGTATAATAGCACAGACGAACCTGATGCGAAATCAGGGAGCTGTTAGGATGAGGACGAACCCAATGCAAAACTGGGGAGCCGCTAGGTTGGATAAATCTCTGTTCGGACAATTGGAATGTCGCGAAAGAGCCTGATGGTTAATCAGGGAATTGCTACGATAATTAGTAAGCCTCGTAACTAGTATAATTTAATTGATACAATCCGAGCGGTAAGAATGTATCATGTGGGGACGTTCAATCACTTGGTTAGGATATTGGACGATAATTATGGGTTTAATGAATTTGAGTTAATTATCAAAGAAGACAAATATATTCTTACTATAGAGTTTCGTTCTACAAGTGTACTTGTGTCGCGAATGAACTGAATTTAGAATAGGAAAGAAATTGAAAGGTGATATTAGCTAAGCTAAGACGCACGGTGTTGACGCACCGGCAATGCGGGGGACTCGGAGCAACCTTGTCACTGCCTAACAGATTTTAGAACGAACTCGCGGAATCTGTACGGTTAAACTTTGATTCAAAAGGAACGAACGTCCGATCGCACTGGTAGTTGACTTCCGAGATGCAGCACGACGCGACACTATTCGTGATTACGACAGTACTAGCCCACGAGAGTAGAAATGTAAGGGCTTATATAGCCCTGCAATGACGGATGGTACTTGTCAGTACCCTTCAAGTGAACATTCGTATTTTGTCAACGACCAGTTGGTCGTGCCTACGTTTGGGCCCTAATCTAACCTAAACAATTATGTAGATTTATCTAGTGTAGCTCTGTTCGTTTATCTAGGACGGTTTCTGCAAGAGATGATATTGAACACCTGTTCGTCATCCGTAACAACTGTGATAGCAAATAAGTAATCAAAAATTAGACAGGTAAAAAGCTTGAATATAGGGTAGGAATTCGACTTTGCTCTATCTTGAAAATAAAATTTAAAATGAATTTTAGTAAAATCTAGTTAGACAATAGGATTTAAAATGCAACTACAAGTAGGCTACCGAAAATTAGCTAGGTGAGAAGTTGTAAAAGAAAACAGTAAGTCAACGGATCTATTTTGAAGAGAAATTTAAAAATCGATTTTAGAAAAATCTGATTAGACAAAGTAATTTACACTGTGATCACAAGTAAGTAACCAAAAATTGGACAGGTAAAAGCTTAAATATAGAGTAGGAATTCGGCTTTGATCTATTTTGGAAATAAAATTCAAAATTAATTATAATAAAATGTAGTTAGGTAATACTATTTAAAAGCAAATACAAGTAGGCTACCAAAAATTAGCTAGGTGAGAAATTTTAAAATACAACAGTAAGTCGACTGATCTATTTTGAAGAGAAAGTTTAAAATCAAGTTTAGCAAAATCTGATTAGACAAAGTTATTTACACTGTGATCACAAGTAAGTAACCAAAAATTAGAAATGCAAAAGTTAAAAACAAATTGGGATTTCGAGTGTAATTTATTTTGAAAATAAAATTGAGAATCAATTTTTAGTAAAATCTAGATAGACAATAGTGTTTAAAATGCAAATATAAGTAGCCGACCAAAAATTAGCTAAGTGAAAAGTTGTAAAATAAAACAGAAATTCGACTGATCTATTTTGAAGAGAAAGTTCAAAATCAATTCTAGTAAAATCCGATTAGACAAAGTTATTTGCACTGTGTTACGAGCCAGGGCCGCGAGCAGCACGAGTGGCCGGCGAAGGGTTATTACCCTAGGAATATGATATAAATTTGTTAGTTAAGGAACGCGGACGAACCCAATGCGAAATTGAGGAGCCGCTAGGATTATTGACAGCGAGGACGAACCTGACGCGAAGTCAGGGAGCCTCTAGGAATGGAGTCAAACGCAGACGAACCCGATGCAAAACCGGGGAGCTGCTAGGAGGTTGTATAATAGCACAGACGAACCTGATGCGAAATCAGGGAGCTGTTAGGATGAGGACGAACCCAATGCAAAACTGGGGAGCCGCTAGGTTGGATAAATCTCTGTTCGGACAATTGGAATGTCGCGAAAGAGCCTGATGGTTAATCAGGGAATTGCTACGATAATTAGTAAGCCTCGTAACTAGTATAATTTAATTGATACAATCCGAGCGGTAAGAATGTATCATGTGGGGATGTTCAATCACTTGGTTAGGATATTGGACGATAATTATGGGTTTAATGAATTTGAGTTAATTATCAAAGAAGACAAATATATTCTTACTATAGAGTTTCGTTCTACAAGTGTACTTGTGTCGCGAATGAACTGAATTTAGAATAGAAAAGAAATTGAAAGGTGATATTACCTAAGCTAAGACGCACGGTGTTGACGCACCGGCAATGCGGGGGACTCGGAGCAACCTTGTCACTGCCTAACAGATTTTAGACCGAACTCGCGGAATCTGTACGGTTAAACTTTGATTCAAAAGGAACGAACGTCCGATCTCACTGGTAGTTGACTTCCGAGATGCAGCACGACGCGACACTATTCGTGATTACGACAGTACTAGCCCACGAGAGTAGAAATGTAAGGGCTTATATAGCCCTGCAATGACGGATGGTACTTGTCAGTACCCTTCAAGTGAACATTCGTATTTTGTCAACGACCAGTTGGTCGTGCGTACGTTTGGGCCCTAAACTAACCTAAACAATTATTTAGATTTATCTAGGGTAGCTCTGTTCGTTTATCTAGGACGGTTTCTGCCAGAGATGATATTGAACACCTGTTCGTCATCCGTAACAACTGTGATAGCAAATAAGTAATCAAAAATTAGACAGGTAAAAAGCTTGAATATAGGGTAGGAATTCGACTTTGCTCTATCTTGAAAATGAAATTTAAAATGAATTTTAGTAAAATCTAGTTAGACAATAGGATTGAAAATGCAACTACAAGTAGGCTACCGAAAATTAGCTAGGTGAGAAGTTGTAAAAGAAAACAGTAAGTCGACTGATCTATTTTGAAGAGAAAGTTTAAAATCAATTTTAGTAAAATCTGATTAGACAAAGTTATTTACATTGCGACTGCAAGTAGGTAACCAAAAATTGGACAGGTAAAAGCTTAAATATAGAGTAGGAATTCGGCTTTGATGTATTTTGGAAATAAAATTCAAAATTAATTATAATAAAATGTAGTTAGGCAATGCTATTTAAAAGCAAATACAAGTAGGCTACCAAATAAAAAAAAAAATGATTAGAAAATTGTAAAATAAAGCAGAATTGCGACTGAATAAAATTCAAAATCAATTTTAGTAAAACCTAATTAGGCAAAGATATCTACGCTGTGATCACAAGAAAGTAACCAAAAAGTAGACAGGTAAAAGTCTAAAATAAAGTAGGAATTCGACTGGGATCTCTCTACTTTGAAAATAAAATCTAAAATAAATTCACTAAAATCCAGTTAGACAATATTATTTACAATGCTGTCACAAGCAAGTAACCAAAAAGTAGACAGGTAAAAGCTTAAATATAGAGTAGGAATCCGACTTTGGTCTATTTTGAAAATAAAATTTAAAATCAATGGGAGTAAAATCTAGTTAGGCAATATTATCTAAAAAAGCAAATACAAGTAGGCTACCAAACATTAGATGTAAAGTAAAGCAGAAATGCGACTGATCTAGATCAATAGCTATTTTCGAAGAAAAAAATTAAAACCAATTTTAGTAAAATCCAATTAGGCAAAGTTGGTTACATTGTGATCACAAATAAGTAACCAAAAATTAGAAAGGCAAAAGTTTAAAAACAAATTAGGACCTCGAGTTTGATCTATTTTGAACATAAAGTTTAAAATCAATTTTAGTAAAATCTAGATAGACAATAGTGTTTAAAATGCAAATGCAAGTAGCCGGCCAAAAATTAGCTAAGTGAAAAGTTGTAAAATAAAACAGAAATTCGACTGATCTATTTTGAAGAGAAAGTTCAAAATCAATTCTAGTAAAATCCGATTAGACAAAGTTATTTGCACTGTGTTTCGAGCCAGGGCCGCGAGCAGCACGAGTGGCCGGCGAAGGGTTATTACCCTAGGAATATGATATAAATTTGTTAGTTAAGGAACGCGGACGAACCCAATGCGAAATTGAGGAGCCGCTAGGATTATTGACAGCGAGGACGAACCTGACGCGAAGTCAGGGAGCCTCTAGGAATGGAGTCAAACGCAGACGAACCCGATGCAAAACCGGGGAGCTGCTAGGAGGTTGTATAATAGCACAGACGAACCTGATGCGAAATCAGGGAGCTGTTAGGATGAGGACGAACCCAATGCAAAACTGGGGAGCCGCTAGGTTGGATAAATCTCTGTTCGGACAATTGGAATGTCGCGAAAGAGCCTGATGGTTAATCAGGGAATTGCTACGATAATTAGTAAGCCTCGTAACTAGTATAATTTAATTGATACAATCCGAGCGGTAAGAATGTATCATGTGGGGACGTTCAATCACTTGGTTAGGATATTGGACGATAATTATGGGTTTAATGAATTTGAGTTAATTATCAAAGAAGACAAATATATTCTTACTATAGAGTTTCGTTCTACAAGTGTACTTGTGTCGCGAATGAACTGAATTTAGAATAGGAAAGAAATTGAAAGGTGATATTAGCTAAGCTAAGACGCACGGTGTTGACGCACCGGCAATGCGGGGGACTCGGAGCAACCTTGTCACTGCCTAACAGATTTTAGAACGAACTCGCGGAATCTGTACGGTTAAACTTTGATTCAAAAGGAACGAACGTCCGATCGCACTGGTAGTTGACTTCCGAGATGCAGCACGACGCGACACTATTCGTGATTACGACAGTACTAGCCCACGAGAGTAGAAATGTAAGGGCTTATATAGCCCTGCAATGACGGATGGTACTTGTCAGTACCCTTCAAGTGAACATTCGTATTTTGTCAACGACCAGTTGGTCGTGCCTACGTTTGGGCCCTAATCTAACCTAAACAATTATGTAGATTTATCTAGTGTAGCTCTGTTCGTTTATCTAGGACGGTTTCTGCAAGAGATGATATTGAACACCTGTTCGTCATCCGTAACAACTGTGATAGCAAATAAGTAATCAAAAATTAGACAGGTAAAAAGCTTGAATATAGGGTAGGAATTCGACTTTGCTCTATCTTGAAAATAAAATTTAAAATGAATTTTAGTAAAATCTAGTTAGACAATAGGATTTAAAATGCAACTACAAGTAGGCTACCGAAAATTAGCTAGGTGAGAAGTTGTAAAAGAAAACAGTAAGTCAACGGATCTATTTTGAAGAGAAATTTAAAAATCGATTTTAGAAAAATCTGATTAGACAAAGTAATTTACACTGTGATCACAAGTAAGTAACCAAAAATTGGACAGGTAAAAGCTTAAATATAGAGTAGGAATTCGGCTTTGATCTATTTTGGAAATAAAATTCAAAATTAATTATAATAAAATGTAGTTAGGTAATACTATTTAAAAGCAAATACAAGTAGGCTACCAAAAATTAGCTAGGTGAGAAATTTTAAAATACAACAGTAAGTCGACTGATCTATTTTGAAGAGAAAGTTTAAAATCAAGTTTAGCAAAATCTGATTAGACAAAGTTATTTACACTGTGATCACAAGTAAGTAACCAAAAATTAGAAATGCAAAAGTTAAAAACAAATTGGGATTTCGAGTGTAATTTATTTTGAAAATAAAATTGAGAATCAATTTTTAGTAAAATCTAGATAGACAATAGTGTTTAAAATGCAAATATAAGTAGCCGACCAAAAATTAGCTAAGTGAAAAGTTGTAAAATAAAACAGAAATTCGACTGATCTATTTTGAAGAGAAAGTTCAAAATCAATTCTAGTAAAATCCGATTAGACAAAGTTATTTGCACTGTGTTACGAGCCAGGGCCGCGAGCAGCACGAGTGGCCGGCGAAGGGTTATTACCCTAGGAATATGATATAAATTTGTTAGTTAAGGAACGCGGACGAACCCAATGCGAAATTGAGGAGCCGCTAGGATTATTGACAGCGAGGACGAACCTGACGCGAAGTCAGGGAGCCTCTAGGAATGGAGTCAAACGCAGACGAACCCGATGCAAAACCGGGGAGCTGCTAGGAGGTTGTATAATAGCACAGACGAACCTGATGCGAAATCAGGGAGCTGTTAGGATGAGGACGAACCCAATGCAAAACTGGGGAGCCGCTAGGTTGGATAAATCTCTGTTCGGACAATTGGAATGTCGCGAAAGAGCCTGATGGTTAATCAGGGAATTGCTACGATAATTAGTAAGCCTCGTAACTAGTATAATTTAATTGATACAATCCGAGCGGTAAGAATGTATCATGTGGGGATGTTCAATCACTTGGTTAGGATATTGGACGATAATTATGGGTTTAATGAATTTGAGTTAATTATCAAAGAAGACAAATATATTCTTACTATAGAGTTTCGTTCTACAAGTGTACTTGTGTCGCGAATGAACTGAATTTAGAATAGGAAAGAAATTGAAAGGTGATATTACCTAAGCTAAGACGCACGGTGTTGACGCACCGGCAATGCGGGGGACTCGGAGCAACCTTGTCACTGCCTAACAGATTTTAGACCGAACTCGCGGAATCTGTACGGTTAAACTTTGATTCAAAAGGAACGAACGTCCGATCTCACTGGTAGTTGACTTCCGAGATGCAGCACGACGCGACACTATTCGTGATTACGACAGTACTAGCCCACGAGAGTAGAAATGTAAGGGCTTATATAGCCCTGCAATGACGGATGGTACTTGTCAGTACCCTTCAAGTGAACATTCGTATTTTGTCAACGACCAGTTGGTCGTGCGTACGTTTGGGCCCTAAACTAACCTAAACAATTATGTAGATTTATCTAGGGTAGCTCTGTTCGTTTATCTAGGACGGTTTCTGCCAGAGATGATATTGAACACCTGTTCGTCATCCGTAACAACTGTGATAGCAAATAAGTAATCAAAAATTAGACAGGTAAAAAGCTTGAATATAGGGTAGGAATTCGACTTTGCTCTATCTTGAAAATAAAATTTAAAATGAATTTTAGTAAAATCTAGTTAGACAATAGGATTTAAAATGCAACTACAAGTAGGCTACCGAAAATTAGCTAGGTGAGAAGTTGTAAAAGAAAACAGTAAGTCAACGGATCTATTTTGAAGAGAAATTTAAAAATCGATTTTAGAAAAATCTGATTAGACAAAGTAATTTACACTGTGATCACAAGTAAGTAACCAAAAATTAGAAACGCAAAAGTTAAAAACAAATTGGGATTTCGACTGTAATTTATTTTGAAAATAAAATTGAGAATCAATTTTTAGTAAAATCTAGATACACAATAGTGCCTAAAATGCAAATACAAGTAGGCTACCAAAAATTAGCTAGGTGAGATGTTGTAAAATACAACAGTATGTCGACTGATCTATTTTGAAGAGAAAGTTTAAAATCAATATTAGTAAAATCTGATTAGACAAAGTTATTTACATTGCGACTGCAAGTAGGTAACCAAAAATTGGACAGGTAAAAGCTTAAATATAGAGTAGGAATTCGGCCCTGATCTATTTTGGAAATATAATTCAAAATTAATTATAATAAAATGTAGTTAGGCAATACTATTTAAAAGCAAATACAAGTAGGCTACCAAATAAAAAAAAAATTATTAAAAAATTGTAAAATAAAGCAGAATTGCGACTGAATAAAATTCAAAATCAATTTTAGTAAAACCTAATTAGGCAAAGATATCTACGCTGTGATCACAAGAAAGTAACCAAAAAGTAGACAGGTAAAAGTCTAAAATAAAGTAGGAATTCGACTGGGATCTCTCTACTTTGAAAATAAAATCTAAAATAAATTCACTAAAATCCAGTTAGACAATATTATTTACAATGCTGTCACAAGCAAGTAACCAAAAAGTAGACAGGTAAAAGCTTAAATATAGAGTAGGAATCCGACTTTGGTCTATTTTGAAAATAAAATTTAAAATCAATGGGACTAAAATCTAGTTAGGCAATATTATCTAAAAAAGCAAATACAAGTAGGCTACCGAAAATTAGCTAGGTGAGAAGTTGTAAAAGAAAACAGTAAGTCGACTGATCTATTTTGAAGAGAAAGTTTAAAATCAATTTTAGTAAAATCTGATTAGACAAAGTTATTTACATTGCGACTGCAAGTAGGTAATCAAAAATTGGACAGGTAAAAGCTTAAATATAGAGTAGGAATTCGGCTTTGATGTATTTTGGAAATAAAATTCAAAATTAATTATAATAAAATGTAGTTAGGCAATGCTATTTAAAAGCAAATACAAGTACGCTACCAAATAAAAAAAAAAATTATTAGAAAATTGTAAAATAAAGCAGAATTGCGACTGAATAAAATTCAAAATCAATTTTAGTAAAACCTAATTAGGCAAAGATATCTACGCTGTGATCACAAGAAAATAACCAAAAAGTAGACAGGTAAAAGTCTAAAATAAAGTAGGAATTCGACTGGGATCTCTCTACTTTGAAAATAAAATCTAAAATAAATTTACTAAAATCCAGTTAGACAATATTATTTACAATGCTGTCACAAGCAAGTAACCAAAAAGTAGACAGGTAAAAGCTTAAATATAGAGTAGGAATCCGACTTTGGTCTATTTTGAAAATAAAATTTAAAATCAATGGTAGTAAAATCTAGTTAGGCAATATTATCTAAAAAAGCAAATACAAGTAGGCTACCAAAAATTAGATGTAAAGTAAAGCAGAAATGCGACTGATCTAGATCAATAGCTATTTTCGAAGAAAAAAATTAAAACCAATTTTAGTAAAATCCAATTAGGCAAAGTTGGTTACATTGTGATCACAAATAAGTAACCAAAAATTAGAAAGGCAAAAGTTTAAAAACAAATTGGGATTTCGAGTGTAATTTATTTTGAAAAAAAAATTGAGAATCAATTTTTAGTAAAATCTAGATACACAATAGTGCCTAAAATGCAAATACAAGTAGGCTACCAAAAATTAGCTAGGTGAGATGTTGTAAAATACAACAGTAAGTCGACTGATCTATTTTGAAGAGAAAGTTTAAAATCAATTTTAGTAAAATCTGATTAGACAAAGTTATTTACATTGCGACTGCAAGTAGGTAATCAAAAATTGGACAGGTAAAAGCTTAAATATAGAGTAGGAATTCGGCTTTGATCTATTTTGGAAATAAAATTCAAAATTAATTATAATAAAATGTAGTTAGGCAATGCTATTTAAATGCAAATACAAGTAGGCTACCAAATAAAAAAAAAATTATTAGAAAATTGTAAAATAAAGCAGAATTGCGACTGAATAAAATTCAAAATCAATTTTAGTATAACCTAATTAGGCAAAGATATCTACGCTGTGATCACAAGAAAGTAACCAAAAAGTAGACAGGTAAAAGTCTAAAATAAAGTAGGAATTCGACTGGGATCTCTCTACTTTGAAAATAAAATCTAAAATAAATTCACTAAAATCCAGTTAGACAATATTATTTACAATGCTGTCACAAGCAAGTAACCAAAAAGTAGACAGGTAAAAGCTTAAATATAGAGTAGGAATCCGACTTTGGTCTATCTTGAAAATAAAATTTAAAATCAATGGTAGTAAAATCTAGTTAGGCAATATTATCTAAACAAGCAAATACAAGTAGGCTACCAAAAATTAGATGTAAAGTAAAGCAGAAATGCGACTGATGTAGATCAATAGCTATTTTCGAAGAAAAAAATTAAAAACAATTTTAGTAAAATCCAATTAGGCAAAGTTGGTTACATTGTGATCACAAATAAGTAACCAAAAATTAGAAAGGCAAAAGTTTAAAAACAAATTAGGACCTCGAGTTTGATCTATTTTGAACATAAAATTTAAAATCAATTTTAGTAAAATCTAGATAGACAATATTGTTTAAAATGCAAATACAAGTGGCCGACCAAGAATTACCTAAGTGAAAAGTTGAAAAATAAAACAGAAATTCGACTGATCTATTTTGAAGAGAAAGTTCAAAATCAATTCTAGTATAATCCGATTAGACAAAGTTATTTGCACTGTGTTACGAGCCAGGGCCGCGAGCAGCACGAGTGGCCGGCGAAGGGTTATTACCCTAGGAATATGATATAAATTTGTTACTTAAGGAACGCGGACGAACCCAATGCGAAATTGAGGAGCCGCTAGGATTATTGACAGCGAGGACGAACCTGACGCGAAGTCAGGGAGCCTCTAGGAATGGAGTCAAACGCAGACGAACCCGATGCAAAACCGGGGAGCTGCTAGGAGGTAGTATAATAGCACAGACGAACCTGATGCGAAATCAGGGAGCTGTTAGGATGAGGACGAACCCAATGCAAAACTGTGGAGCCGCTAGGTTGGATAAATCTCTGTTCGGACAATTGGAATGTCGCGAAAGAGCCTGATGGTTAATCAGGGAATTGCTAGGATAATTAGTAAGCCTCGTAACTAGTATAATTTAATTGATACAATCCGAGCGGTAAGAATGTATCATGTGGGGACGTTCAATCACTTGGTTAGGATATTGGACGATAATTATGGGTTTAATGAATTTGAGTTAATTATCAAAGAAGACAAACATATTCTTACTATAGAGTTTCGTTCTACAAGTGTACTTGTGTCGCGAATGAACTGAATTTAGAATAGGAAAGAAATTTAAAGGTGATATTACCTAAGCTAAGACGCACGGTGTTGACGCACCGGCAATGCGGGGGACTCGGAGCAACCTTGTCACTGCCTAACAGATTTTAGACCGAACTCGCGGAATCTGTACGGTTAAACTTTGATTCAAAAGGAACGAACGTCCGATCTCACTGGTAGTTGACTTCCGAGATGCAGCACGACGCGACACTATTCGTGATTACGACAGTACTAGCCCACGAGAGTAGAAATGTAAGGGCTTATATAGCCCTGCAATGACGGATGGTACTTGTCAGTACCCTTCAAGTGAACATTCGTATTTTGACAACGACCAGTTGGTCGTGCGTACGTTTGGGCCCTAAACTAACCTAAACAATTATGTAGATTTATCTAGGGTAGCTCTGTTCGTTTATCTAGGACGGTTTCTGCCAGAGATGATATTGAACACCTGTTCGTCATCCGTAACAACTGTGATAGCAAATAAGTAATCAAAAATTAGACAGGTAAAAAGCTTGAATATAGGGTAGGAATTCGACTTTGCTCTATCTTGAAAATAAAATTTAAAATGAATTTTAGTAAAATCTAGTTAGACAATAGGATTGAAAATGCAACTACAAGTAGGCTACCGAAAATTAGCTAGGGGAGAAGTTGTAAAAGAAAACAGTAAGTCGACTGATCTATTTTGAAGAGAAAGTTTAAAATCAATTTTAGTAAAATCTGATTACACAAAGTTATTTACATTGCGACTGCAAGTAGGTAACCAAAAATTGGACAGGTAAAAGCTTAAATATAGAGTAGGAATTCGGCTTTGATCTATTTTGGAAATAAAATTCAAAATTAATTATAATAAAATGTAGTTAGGCAATACTATTTAAAAGCAAATACAAGTAGGCTACCAAAAATTAGCTAGGTGAGAAATTTTAAAATACAACAGTAAGTCGACTGATCTATTTTGAAGAGAAAGTTTAAAATCAAGTTTAGCAAAATCTGATTAGACAAAGTTATTTACACTGTGATCACAAGTAAGTAACCAAAAATTAGAAATGCAAAAGTTAAAAACAAATTGGGATTTCGAGTGTAATTTATTTTGAAAAAAAAATTGAGAATCAATTTTTAGTAAAATCTAGATACACAATAGTGCCTAAAATGCAAATACAAGTAGGCTACCAAAAATTAGCTAGGTGAGATGTTGTAAAATACAACAGTAAGTCGACTGATCTATTTTGAAGAGAAAGTTTAAAATCAATTTTAGTAAAATCTGATTAGACAAAGTTATTTACATTGCGACTGCAAGTAGGTAATCAAAAATTGGACAGGTAAAAGCTTAAATATAGAGTAGGAATTCGGCTTTGATCTATTTTGGAAATAAAATTCAAAATTAATTATAATAAAATGTAGTTAGGTAATGCTATTTAAATGCAAATACAAGTAGGCTACCAAATAAAAAAAAAATTATTAGAAAATTGTAAAATAAAGCAGAATTGCGACTGAATAAAATTCAAAATCAATTTTAGTAAAACCTAATTAGGCAAAGATATCTACGCTGTGATCACAAGAAAGTAACCAAAAAGTAGACAGGTAAAAGTCTAAAATAAAGTAGGAATTCGACTGGGATCTCTCTACTTTGAAAATAAAATCTAAAATAAATTCACTAAAATCCAGTTAGACAATATTATTTACAATGCTGTCACAAGCAAGTAACCAAAAAGTAGACAGGTAAAAGCTTAAATATAGAGTAGGAATCCGACTTTGGTCTATTTTGAAAATAAAATTTAAAATCAATGGTAGTAAAATCTAGTTAGGCAATATTATCTAAAAAAGCAAATACAAGTAGGCTACCAAAAATTAGATGTAAAGTAAAGCAGAAATGCGACTGATCTAGATCAATAGCTATTTTCGAAGAAAAAAATTAAAACCAATTTTAGTAAAATCCAATTAGGCAAAGTTGGTTACATTGTGATCACAAATAAGTAACCAAAAATTAGAAAGGCAAAAGTTTAAAAACAAATTAGGACCTCGAGTTTGATCTATTTTGAACATAAAGTTTAAAATCAATTTTAGTAAAATCTAGATAGACAATAGTGTTTAAAATGCAAATACAAGTAGCCGACCGAAAATTAGCTAAGTGAAAAGTTGTAAAATAAAACAGAAATTCGACTGATCTATTTTGAAGAGAAAGTTCAAAATCAATTCTAGTAAAATCCGATTAGACAAAGTTATTTGCACTGTGTTACGAGCCAGGGCCGCGAGCAGCACGAGTGGCCGGCGAAGGGTTATTACCCTAGGAATATGATATAAATTTGTTAGTTAAGGAACGCGGACGAACCCAATGCGAAATTGAGGAGCCGCTAGGATTATTAACAGCGAGGACGAACCTGACGCGAAGTCAGGGAGCCTCTAGGAATGGAGTCAAACGCAGACGAACCCGATGCAAAACCGGGGAGCTGCTAGGAGGTTGTATAATAGCACAGACGAACCTGATGCGAAATCAGGGAGCTGTTAGGATGAGGACGAACCCAATGCAAAACTGTGGAGCCGCTAGGTTGGATAAATCTCTGTTCGGACAATTGGAATGTCGCGAAAGAGCCTGATGGTTAATCAGGGAATTGCTAGGATAATTAGTAAGCCTCGTAACTAGTATAATTAAATTGATACAATCCGAGCGGTGAGATTGTATCATGTGGGGACGTTCAATCACTTGGTTAGGATATTGGACGATAATTATGGGTTTAATGAATTTGAGTTAATTATCAAAGAAGACAAATATATTCTTACTACAGAGTTTCGTTCTACAAGTGTACTTGTGTCGCGAATGAACTGAATTTAGAATAGGAAAGAAATTGAAAGGTGATATTACCTAAGCTAAGACGCACGGTGTTGACGCACCGGCAATGCGGGGGACTCGTAGCAACCTTGTCACTGCCTAACAGATTTTAGACCGAACTCGCGGAATCTGTACGGTTAAACTTTGATTCAAAAGGAACGAACGTCCGATCTCACTGGTAGTTGACTTCCGAGATGCAGCAAGACGCGACACTATTCGTGATTACGACAGTACTAGCCCACGAGAGTAGAAATGTAAGGGCTTATATAGCCCTGCAATGACGGATGGTACTTGTCAGTACCCTTCAAGTGAACATTCGTATTTTGTCAACGACCAGTTGGTCGTGCCTACGTTTGGGCCCTAAACTAACCTAAACAATTATGTAGATTTATCTAGTGTAGCTCTGTTCGTTTATCTAGGACGGTTTCTGCAAGAGATGATATTGAACACCTGTTCGTCATCCGTAACAACTGTGATAGCAAATAAGTAATCAAAAATTAGACAGGTAAAAAGCTTGAATATAGGGTAGGAATTCGACTTTGCTCTATCTTGAAAATAAAATTTAAAATGAATTTTAGTAAAATCTAGTTAGACAATAGGATTGAAAATGCAACTACAAGTAGGCTACCGAAAATTAGCTAGGTGAGAAGTTGTAAAAGAAAACAGTAAGTCAACGGATCTATTTTGAAGAGAAATTTAAAAATCGATTTTAGAAAAATCTGATTAGACAAAGTAATTTACACTGTGATCACAAGTAAGTAACCAAAAATTAGAAACGCAAAAGTTAAAAACAAATTGGGATTTCGACTGTAATTTATTTTGAAAATAAAATTGAGAATCAATTTTTAGTAAAATCTAGATAGACAATAGTGTTTAAAATGCAAATACAAGTAGCCGACCAAAAATTAGCTAAGTGAAAAGTTGTAAAATAAAACAGAAATTCGACTGATCTATTTTGAAGAGAAAGTTCAAAATCAATTCTAGTAAAATCCGATTAGACAAAGTTATTTGCACTGTGTTACGAGCCAAGGCCGCGAGCAGCACGAGTGGCCGGCGAAGGGTTATTACCCTAGGAATATGATATAAATTTGTTAGTTAAGGAACGCGGACGAACCCAATGCGAAATTGAGGAGCCGCTAGGATTATTGACAGCGAGGACGAACCTGACGCGAAGTCAGGGAGCCTCTAGGAATGGAGTCAAACGCAGACGAACCCGATGCAAAACCGGGGAGCTGCTAGGAGGTTGTATAATAGCACAGACGAACCTGATGCGAAATCAGGGAGCTGTTAGGATGAGGACGAACCCAATGCAAAACTGGGGAGCCGCTAGGTTGGATAAATCTCTGTTCGGACAATTGGAATGTCGCGAAAGAGCCTGATGGTTAATCAGGGAATTGCTAGGATAATTAGTAAGCCTCGTAACTAGTATAATTTAATTGATACAATCCGAGCGGTAAGAATGTATCATGTGGGGACGTTCAATCACTTGGTTAGGATATTGGACGATAATTATGGGTTTAATGAATTTGAGTTAATTATCAAAGAAGACAAATATATTCTTACTATAGAGTTTCGTTCTACAAGTGTACTTGTGTCGCGAATGAACTGAATTTAGAATAGGAAAGAAATTGAAAGGTGATATTACCTAAGCTAAGACGCACGGTGTTGACGCACCGGCAATGCGGGGGACTCGGAGCAACCTTGTCACTGCCTAACAGATTTTAGACCGAACTCGCGGAATCTGTACGGTTAAACTTTGATTCAAAAGGAACGAACGTCCGATCTCACTGGTAGTTGACTTCCGAGATGCAGCACGACGCGACCTATTCGTGATTACGACAGTACTAGCCCACGAGAGTAGAAATGTAAGGGCTTATATAGCCCTGCAATGACGGATGGTACTTGTCAGTACCCTTCAAGTGAACATTCGTATTTTGTCAACGACCAGTTGGTCGTGCGTACGTTTGGGCCCTAAACTAACCTAAACAATTATTTAGATTTATCTAGGGTAGCTCTGTTCGTTTATCTAGGACGGTTTCTGCCAGAGATGATATTGAACACCTGTTCGTCATCCGTAACAACTGTGATAGCAAATAAGTAATCAAAAATTAGACAGGTAAAAAGCTTGAATATAGGGTAGGAATTCGACTTTGCTCTATCTTGAAAATGAAATTTAAAATGAATTTTAGTAAAATCTAGTTAGACAATAGGATTGAAAATGCAACTACAAGTAGGCTACCGAAAATTAGCTAGGTGAGAAGTTGTAAAAGAAAACAGTAAGTCGACTGATCTATTTTGAAGAGAAAGTTTAAAATCAATTTTAGTAAAATCTGATTAGACAAAGTTATTTACATTGCGACTGCAAGTAGGTAACCAAAAATTGGACAGGTAAAAGCTTAAATATAGAGTAGGAATTCGGCTTTGATGTATTTTGGAAATAAAATTCAAAATTAATTATAATAAAATGTAGTTAGGCAATGCTATTTAAAAGCAAATACAAGTAGGCTACCAAATAAAAAAAAAAATGATTAGAAAATTGTAAAATAAAGCAGAATTGCGACTGAATAAAATTCAAAATCAATTTTAGTAAAACCTAATTAGGCAAAGATATCTACGCTGTGATCACAAGAAAGTAACCAAAAAGTAGACAGGTAAAAGTCTAAAATAAAGTAGGAATTCGACTGGGATCTCTCTACTTTGAAAATAAAATCTAAAATAAATTCACTAAAATCCAGTTAGACAATATTATTTACAATGCTGTCACAAGCAAGTAACCAAAAAGTAGACAGGTAAAAGCTTAAATATAGAGTAGGAATCCGACTTTGGTCTATTTTGAAAATAAAATTTAAAATCAATGGGAGTAAAATCTAGTTAGGCAATATTATCTAAAAAAGCAAATACAAGTAGGCTACCAAAAATTAGATGTAAAGTAAAGCAGAAATGCGACTGATCTAGATCAATAGCTATTTTCGAAGAAAAAAATTAAAACCAATTTTAGTAAAATCCAATTAGGCAAAGTTGGTTACATTGTGATCACAAATAAGTAACCAAAAATTAGAAAGGCAAAAGTTTAAAAACAAATTAGGACCTCGAGTTTGATCTATTTTGAACATAAAGTTTAAAATCAATTTTAGTAAAATCTAGATAGACAATAGTGTTTAAAATGCAAATACAAGTAGCCGACCGAAAATTAGCTAAGTGAAAAGTTGTAAAATAAAACAGAAATTCGACTGATCTATTTTGAAGAGAAAGTTCAAAATCAATTCTAGTAAAATCCGATTAGACAAAGTTATTTGCACTGTGTTACGAGCCAGGGCCGCGAGCAGCACGAGTGGCCGGCGAAGGGTTATTACCCTAGGAATATGATATAAATTTGTTAGTTAAGGAACGCGGACGAACCCAATGCGAAATTGAGGAGCCGCTAGGATTATTAACAGCGAGGACGAACCTGACGCGAAGTCAGGGAGCCTCTAGGAATGGAGTCAAACGCAGACGAACCCGATGCAAAACCGGGGAGCTGCTAGGAGGTTGTATAATAGCACAGACGAACCTGATGCGAAATCAGGGAGCTGTTAGGATGAGGACGAACCCAATGCAAAACTGTGGAGCCGCTAGGTTGGATAAATCTCTGTTCGGACAATTGGAATGTCGCGAAAGAGCCTGATGGTTAATCAGGGAATTGCTAGGATAATTAGTAAGCCTCGTAACTAGTATAATTAAATTGATACAATCCGAGCGGTGAGATTGTATCATGTGGGGACGTTCAATCACTTGGTTAGGATATTGGACGATAATTATGGGTTTAATGAATTTGAGTTAATTATCAAAGAAGACAAATATATTCTTACTACAGAGTTTCGTTCTACAAGTGTACTTGTGTCGCGAATGAACTGAATTTAGAATAGGAAAGAAATTGAAAGGTGATATTACCTAAGCTAAGACGCACGGTGTTGACGCACCGGCAATGCGGGGGACTCGTAGCAACCTTGTCACTGCCTAACAGATTTTAGACCGAACTCGCGGAATCTGTACGGTTAAACTTTGATTCAAAAGGAACGAACGTCCGATCTCACTGGTAGTTGACTTCCGAGATGCAGCAAGACGCGACACTATTCGTGATTACGACAGTACTAGCCCACGAGAGTAGAAATGTAAGGGCTTATATAGCCCTGCAATGACGGATGGTACTTGTCAGTACCCTTCAAGTGAACATTCGTATTTTGTCAACGACCAGTTGGTCGTGCCTACGTTTGGGCCCTAAACTAACCTAAACAATTATGTAGATTTATCTAGTGTAGCTCTGTTCGTTTATCTAGGACGGTTTCTGCAAGAGATGATATTGAACACCTGTTCGTCATCCGTAACAACTGTGATAGCAAATAAGTAATCAAAAATTAGACAGGTAAAAAGCTTGAATATAGGGTAGGAATTCGACTTTGCTCTATCTTGAAAATAAAATTTAAAATGAATTTTAGTAAAATCTAGTTAGACAATAGGATTGAAAATGCAACTACAAGTAGGCTACCGAAAATTAGCTAGGTGAGAAGTTGTAAAAGAAAACAGTAAGTCAACGGATCTATTTTGAAGAGAAATTTAAAAATCGATTTTAGAAAAATCTGATTAGACAAAGTAATTTACACTGTGATCACAAGTAAGTAACCAAAAATTAGAAACGCAAAAGTTAAAAACAAATTGGGATTTCGACTGTAATTTATTTTGAAAATAAAATTGAGAATCAATTTTTAGTAAAATCTAGATAGACAATAGTGTTTAAAATGCAAATACAAGTAGCCGACCAAAAATTAGCTAAGTGAAAAGTTGTAAAATAAAACAGAAATTCGACTGATCTATTTTGAAGAGAAAGTTCAAAATCAATTCTAGTAAAATCCGATTAGACAAAGTTATTTGCACTGTGTTACGAGCCAAGGCCGCGAGCAGCACGAGTGGCCGGCGAAGGGTTATTACCCTAGGAATATGATATAAATTTGTTAGTTAAGGAACGCGGACGAACCCAATGCGAAATTGAGGAGCCGCTAGGATTATTGACAGCGAGGACGAACCTGACGCGAAGTCAGGGAGCCTCTAGGAATGGAGTCAAACGCAGACGAACCCGATGCAAAACCGGGGAGCTGCTAGGAGGTTGTATAATAGCACAGACGAACCTGATGCGAAATCAGGGAGCTGTTAGGATGAGGACGAACCCAATGCAAAACTGGGGAGCCGCTAGGTTGGATAAATCTCTGTTCGGACAATTGGAATGTCGCGAAAGAGCCTGATGGTTAATCAGGGAATTGCTAGGATAATTAGTAAGCCTCGTAACTAGTATAATTTAATTGATACAATCCGAGCGGTAAGAATGTATCATGTGGGGACGTTCAATCACTTGGTTAGGATATTGGACGATAATTATGGGTTTAATGAATTTGAGTTAATTATCAAAGAAGACAAATATATTCTTACTATAGAGTTTCGTTCTACAAGTGTACTTGTGTCGCGAATGAACTGAATTTAGAATAGGAAAGAAATTGAAAGGTGATATTACCTAAGCTAAGACGCACGGTGTTGACGCACCGGCAATGCGGGGGACTCGTAGCAACCTTGTCACTGCCTAACAGATTTTAGACCGAACTCGCGGAATCTGTACGGTTAAACTTTGATTCAAAAGGAACGAACGTCCGATCTCACTGGTAGTTGACTTCCGAGATGCAGCAAGACGCGACACTATTCGTGATTACGACAGTACTAGCCCACGAGAGTAGAAATGTAAGGGCTTATATAGCCCTGCAATGACGGATGGTACTTGTCAGTACCCTTCAAGTGAACATTCGTATTTTGTCAACGACCAGTTGGTCGTGCGTACGTTTGGGCCCTAAACTAACCTAAACAATTATTTAGATTTATCTAGGGTAGCTCTGTTCGTTTATCTAGGACGGTTTCTGCCAGAGATGATATTGAACACCTGTTCGTCATCCGTAACAACTGTGATAGCAAATAAGTAATCAAAAATTAGACAGGTAAAAAGCTTGAATATAGGGTAGGAATTCGACTTTGCTCTATCTTGAAAATGAAATTTAAAATGAATTTTAGTAAAATCTAGTTAGACAATAGGATTGAAAATGCAACTACAAGTAGGCTACCGAAAATTAGCTAGGTGAGAAGTTGTAAAAGAAAACAGTAAGTCGACTGATCTATTTTGAAGAGAAAGTTTAAAATCAATTTTAGTAAAATCTGATTAGACAAAGTTATTTACATTGCGACTGCAAGTAGGTAACCAAAAATTGGACAGGTAAAAGCTTAAATATAGAGTAGGAATTCGGCTTTGATGTATTTTGGAAATAAAATTCAAAATTAATTATAATAAAATGTAGTTAGGCAATGCTATTTAAAAGCAAATACAAGTAGGCTACCAAATAAAAAAAAAAATGATTAGAAAATTGTAAAATAAAGCAGAATTGCGACTGAATAAAATTCAAAATCAATTTTAGTAAAACCTAATTAGGCAAAGATATCTACGCTGTGATCACAAGAAAGTAACCAAAAAGTAGACAGGTAAAAGTCTAAAATAAAGTAGGAATTCGACTGGGATCTCTCTACTTTGAAAATAAAATCTAAAATAAATTCACTAAAATCCAGTTAGACAATATTATTTACAATGCTGTCACAAGCAAGTAACCAAAAAGTAGACAGGTAAAAGCTTAAATATAGAGTAGGAATCCGACTTTGGTCTATTTTGAAAATAAAATTTAAAATCAATGGGAGTAAAATCTAGTTAGGCAATATTATCTAAAAAAGCAAATACAAGTAGGCTACCAAAAATTAGATGTAAAGTAAAGCAGAAATGCGACTGATCTAGATCAATAGCTATTTTCGAAGAAAAAAATTAAAACCAATTTTAGTAAAATCCAATTAGGCAAAGTTGGTTACATTGTGATCACAAATAAGTAACCAAAAATTAGAAAGGCAAAAGTTTAAAAACAAATTAGGACCTCGAGTTTGATCTATTTTGAACATAAAGTTTAAAATCAATTTTAGTAAAATCTAGATAGACAATAGTGTTTAAAATGCAAATACAAGTAGCCGACCGAAAATTAGCTAAGTGAAAAGTTGTAAAATAAAACAGAAATTCGACTGATCTATTTTGAAGAGAAAGTTCAAAATCAATTCTAGTAAAATCCGATTAGACAAAGTTATTTGCACTGTGTTACGAGCCAGGGCCGCGAGCAGCACGAGTGGCCGGCGAAGGGTTATTACCCTAGGAATATGATATAAATTTGTTAGTTAAGGAACGCGGACGAACCCAATGCGAAATTGAGGAGCCGCTAGGATTATTAACAGCGAGGACGAACCTGACGCGAAGTCAGGGAGCCTCTAGGAATGGAGTCAAACGCAGACGAACCCGATGCAAAACCGGGGAGCTGCTAGGAGGTTGTATAATAGCACAGACGAACCTGATGCGAAATCAGGGAGCTGTTAGGATGAGGACGAACCCAATGCAAAACTGTGGAGCCGCTAGGTTGGATAAATCTCTGTTCGGACAATTGGAATGTCGCGAAAGAGCCTGATGGTTAATCAGGGAATTGCTAGGATAATTAGTAAGCCTCGTAACTAGTATAATTAAATTGATACAATCCGAGCGGTGAGATTGTATCATGTGGGGACGTTCAATCACTTGGTTAGGATATTGGACGATAATTATGGGTTTAATGAATTTGAGTTAATTATCAAAGAAGACAAATATATTCTTACTACAGAGTTTCGTTCTACAAGTGTACTTGTGTCGCGAATGAACTGAATTTAGAATAGGAAAGAAATTGAAAGGTGATATTACCTAAGCTAAGACGCACGGTGTTGACGCACCGGCAATGCGGGGGACTCGTAGCAACCTTGTCACTGCCTAACAGATTTTAGACCGAACTCGCGGAATCTGTACGGTTAAACTTTGATTCAAAAGGAACGAACGTCCGATCTCACTGGTAGTTGACTTCCGAGATGCAGCAAGACGCGACACTATTCGTGATTACGACAGTACTAGCCCACGAGAGTAGAAATGTAAGGGCTTATATAGCCCTGCAATGACGGATGGTACTTGTCAGTACCCTTCAAGTGAACATTCGTATTTTGTCAACGACCAGTTGGTCGTGCCTACGTTTGGGCCCTAAACTAACCTAAACAATTATGTAGATTTATCTAGTGTAGCTCTGTTCGTTTATCTAGGACGGTTTCTGCAAGAGATGATATTGAACACCTGTTCGTCATCCGTAACAACTGTGATAGCAAATAAGTAATCAAAAATTAGACAGGTAAAAAGCTTGAATATAGGGTAGGAATTCGACTTTGCTCTATCTTGAAAATAAAATTTAAAATGAATTTTAGTAAAATCTAGTTAGACAATAGGATTGAAAATGCAACTACAAGTAGGCTACCGAAAATTAGCTAGGTGAGAAGTTGTAAAAGAAAACAGTAAGTCAACGGATCTATTTTGAAGAGAAATTTAAAAATCGATTTTAGAAAAATCTGATTAGACAAAGTAATTTACACTGTGATCACAAGTAAGTAACCAAAAATTAGAAACGCAAAAGTTAAAAACAAATTGGGATTTCGACTGTAATTTATTTTGAAAATAAAATTGAGAATCAATTTTTAGTAAAATCTAGATAGACAATAGTGTTTAAAATGCAAATACAAGTAGCCGACCAAAAATTAGCTAAGTGAAAAGTTGTAAAATAAAACAGAAATTCGACTGATCTATTTTGAAGAGAAAGTTCAAAATCAATTCTAGTAAAATCCGATTAGACAAAGTTATTTGCACTGTGTTACGAGCCAAGGCCGCGAGCAGCACGAGTGGCCGGCGAAGGGTTATTACCCTAGGAATATGATATAAATTTGTTAGTTAAGGAACGCGGACGAACCCAATGCGAAATTGAGGAGCCGCTAGGATTATTGACAGCGAGGACGAACCTGACGCGAAGTCAGGGAGCCTCTAGGAATGGAGTCAAACGCAGACGAACCCGATGCAAAACCGGGGAGCTGCTAGGAGGTTGTATAATAGCACAGACGAACCTGATGCGAAATCAGGGAGCTGTTAGGATGAGGACGAACCCAATGCAAAACTGGGGAGCCGCTAGGTTGGATAAATCTCTGTTCGGACAATTGGAATGTCGCGAAAGAGCCTGATGGTTAATCAGGGAATTGCTAGGATAATTAGTAAGCCTCGTAACTAGTATAATTTAATTGATACAATCCGAGCGGTAAGAATGTATCATGTGGGGACGTTCAATCACTTGGTTAGGATATTGGACGATAATTATGGGTTTAATGAATTTGAGTTAATTATCAAAGAAGACAAATATATTCTTACTATAGAGTTTCGTTCTACAAGTGTACTTGTGTCGCGAATGAACTGAATTTAGAATAGGAAAGAAATTGAAAGGTGATATTACCTAAGCTAAGACGCACGGTGTTGACGCACCGGCAATGCGGGGGACTCGGAGCAACCTTGTCACTGCCTAACAGATTTTAGACCGAACTCGCGGAATCTGTACGGTTAAACTTTGATTCAAAAGGAACGAACGTCCGATCTCACTGGTAGTTGACTTCCGAGATGCAGCACGACGCGACCTATTCGTGATTACGACAGTACTAGCCCACGAGAGTAGAAATGTAAGGGCTTATATAGCCCTGCAATGACGGATGGTACTTGTCAGTACCCTTCAAGTGAACATTCGTATTTTGTCAACGACCAGTTGGTCGTGCGTACGTTTGGGCCCTAAACTAACCTAAACAATTATTTAGATTTATCTAGGGTAGCTCTGTTCGTTTATCTAGGACGGTTTCTGCCAGAGATGATATTGAACACCTGTTCGTCATCCGTAACAACTGTGATAGCAAATAAGTAATCAAAAATTAGACAGGTAAAAAGCTTGAATATAGGGTAGGAATTCGACTTTGCTCTATCTTGAAAATGAAATTTAAAATGAATTTTAGTAAAATCTAGTTAGACAATAGGATTGAAAATGCAACTACAAGTAGGCTACCGAAAATTAGCTAGGTGAGAAGTTGTAAAAGAAAACAGTAAGTCGACTGATCTATTTTGAAGAGAAAGTTTAAAATCAATTTTAGTAAAATCTGATTAGACAAAGTTATTTACATTGCGACTGCAAGTAGGTAACCAAAAATTGGACAGGTAAAAGCTTAAATATAGAGTAGGAATTCGGCTTTGATGTATTTTGGAAATAAAATTCAAAATTAATTATAATAAAATGTAGTTAGGCAATGCTATTTAAAAGCAAATACAAGTAGGCTACCAAATAAAAAAAAAAATGATTAGAAAATTGTAAAATAAAGCAGAATTGCGACTGAATAAAATTCAAAATCAATTTTAGTAAAACCTAATTAGGCAAAGATATCTACGCTGTGATCACAAGAAAGTAACCAAAAAGTAGACAGGTAAAAGTCTAAAATAAAGTAGGAATTCGACTGGGATCTCTCTACTTTGAAAATAAAATCTAAAATAAATTCACTAAAATCCAGTTAGACAATATTATTTACAATGCTGTCACAAGCAAGTAACCAAAAAGTAGACAGGTAAAAGCTTAAATATAGAGTAGGAATCCGACTTTGGTCTATTTTGAAAATAAAATTTAAAATCAATGGGAGTAAAATCTAGTTAGGCAATATTATCTAAAAAAGCAAATACAAGTAGGCTACCAAACATTAGATGTAAAGTAAAGCAGAAATGCGACTGATCTAGATCAATAGCTATTTTCGAAGAAAAAAATTAAAACCAATTTTAGTAAAATCCAATTAGGCAAAGTTGGTTACATTGTGATCACAAATAAGTAACCAAAAATTAGAAAGGCAAAAGTTTAAAAACAAATTAGGACCTCGAGTTTGATCTATTTTGAACATAAAGTTTAAAATCAATTTTAGTAAAATCTAGATAGACAATAGTGTTTAAAATGCAAATGCAAGTAGCCGGCCAAAAATTAGCTAAGTGAAAAGTTGTAAAATAAAACAGAAATTCGACTGATCTATTTTGAAGAGAAAGTTCAAAATCAATTCTAGTAAAATCCGATTAGACAAAGTTATTTGCACTGTGTTTCGAGCCAGGGCCGCGAGCAGCACGAGTGGCCGGCGAAGGGTTATTACCCTAGGAATATGATATAAATTTGTTAGTTAAGGAACGCGGACGAACCCAATGCGAAATTGAGGAGCCGCTAGGATTATTGACAGCGAGGACGAACCTGACGCGAAGTCAGGGAGCCTCTAGGAATGGAGTCAAACGCAGACGAACCCGATGCAAAACCGGGGAGCTGCTAGGAGGTTGTATAATAGCACAGACGAACCTGATGCGAAATCAGGGAGCTGTTAGGATGAGGACGAACCCAATGCAAAACTGGGGAGCCGCTAGGTTGGATAAATCTCTGTTCGGACAATTGGAATGTCGCGAAAGAGCCTGATGGTTAATCAGGGAATTGCTACGATAATTAGTAAGCCTCGTAACTAGTATAATTTAATTGATACAATCCGAGCGGTAAGAATGTATCATGTGGGGACGTTCAATCACTTGGTTAGGATATTGGACGATAATTATGGGTTTAATGAATTTGAGTTAATTATCAAAGAAGACAAATATATTCTTACTATAGAGTTTCGTTCTACAAGTGTACTTGTGTCGCGAATGAACTGAATTTAGAATAGGAAAGAAATTGAAAGGTGATATTAGCTAAGCTAAGACGCACGGTGTTGACGCACCGGCAATGCGGGGGACTCGGAGCAACCTTGTCACTGCCTAACAGATTTTAGAACGAACTCGCGGAATCTGTACGGTTAAACTTTGATTCAAAAGGAACGAACGTCCGATCGCACTGGTAGTTGACTTCCGAGATGCAGCACGACGCGACACTATTCGTGATTACGACAGTACTAGCCCACGAGAGTAGAAATGTAAGGGCTTATATAGCCCTGCAATGACGGATGGTACTTGTCAGTACCCTTCAAGTGAACATTCGTATTTTGTCAACGACCAGTTGGTCGTGCCTACGTTTGGGCCCTAATCTAACCTAAACAATTATGTAGATTTATCTAGTGTAGCTCTGTTCGTTTATCTAGGACGGTTTCTGCAAGAGATGATATTGAACACCTGTTCGTCATCCGTAACAACTGTGATAGCAAATAAGTAATCAAAAATTAGACAGGTAAAAAGCTTGAATATAGGGTAGGAATTCGACTTTGCTCTATCTTGAAAATAAAATTTAAAATGAATTTTAGTAAAATCTAGTTAGACAATAGGATTTAAAATGCAACTACAAGTAGGCTACCGAAAATTAGCTAGGTGAGAAGTTGTAAAAGAAAACAGTAAGTCAACGGATCTATTTTGAAGAGAAATTTAAAAATCGATTTTAGAAAAATCTGATTAGACAAAGTAATTTACACTGTGATCACAAGTAAGTAACCAAAAATTGGACAGGTAAAAGCTTAAATATAGAGTAGGAATTCGGCTTTGATCTATTTTGGAAATAAAATTCAAAATTAATTATAATAAAATGTAGTTAGGTAATACTATTTAAAAGCAAATACAAGTAGGCTACCAAAAATTAGCTAGGTGAGAAATTTTAAAATACAACAGTAAGTCGACTGATCTATTTTGAAGAGAAAGTTTAAAATCAAGTTTAGCAAAATCTGATTAGACAAAGTTATTTACACTGTGATCACAAGTAAGTAACCAAAAATTAGAAATGCAAAAGTTAAAAACAAATTGGGATTTCGAGTGTAATTTATTTTGAAAATAAAATTGAGAATCAATTTTTAGTAAAATCTAGATAGACAATAGTGTTTAAAATGCAAATATAAGTAGCCGACCAAAAATTAGCTAAGTGAAAAGTTGTAAAATAAAACAGAAATTCGACTGATCTATTTTGAAGAGAAAGTTCAAAATCAATTCTAGTAAAATCCGATTAGACAAAGTTATTTGCACTGTGTTACGAGCCAGGGCCGCGAGCAGCACGAGTGGCCGGCGAAGGGTTATTACCCTAGGAATATGATATAAATTTGTTAGTTAAGGAACGCGGACGAACCCAATGCGAAATTGAGGAGCCGCTAGGATTATTGACAGCGAGGACGAACCTGACGCGAAGTCAGGGAGCCTCTAGGAATGGAGTCAAACGCAGACGAACCCGATGCAAAACCGGGGAGCTGCTAGGAGGTTGTATAATAGCACAGACGAACCTGATGCGAAATCAGGGAGCTGTTAGGATGAGGACGAACCCAATGCAAAACTGGGGAGCCGCTAGGTTGGATAAATCTCTGTTCGGACAATTGGAATGTCGCGAAAGAGCCTGATGGTTAATCAGGGAATTGCTACGATAATTAGTAAGCCTCGTAACTAGTATAATTTAATTGATACAATCCGAGCGGTAAGAATGTATCATGTGGGGATGTTCAATCACTTGGTTAGGATATTGGACGATAATTATGGGTTTAATGAATTTGAGTTAATTATCAAAGAAGACAAATATATTCTTACTATAGAGTTTCGTTCTACAAGTGTACTTGTGTCGCGAATGAACTGAATTTAGAATAGGAAAGAAATTGAAAGGTGATATTACCTAAGCTAAGACGCACGGTGTTGACGCACCGGCAATGCGGGGGACTCGGAGCAACCTTGTCACTGCCTAACAGATTTTAGACCGATCTCGCGGAATCTGTACGGTTAAACTTTGATTCAAAAGGAACGAACGTCCGATCTCACTGGTAGTTGACTTCCGAGATGCAGCACGACGCGACACTATTCGTGATTACGACAGTACTAGCCCACGAGAGTAGAAATGTAAGGGCTTATATAGCCCTGCAATGACGGATGGTACTTGTCAGTACCCTTCAAGTGAACATTCGTATTTTGTCAACGACCAGTTGGTCGTGCGTACGTTTGGGCCCTAAACTAACCTAAACAATTATGTAGATTTATCTAGGGTAGCTCTGTTCGTTTATCTAGGACGGTTTCTGCCAGAGATGATATTGAACACCTGTTCGTCATCCGTAACAACTGTGATAGCAAATAAGTAATCAAAAATTAGACAGGTAAAAAGCTTGAATATAGGGTAGGAATTCGACTTTGCTCTATCTTGAAAATAAAATTTAAAATGAATTTTAGTAAAATCTAGTTAGACAATAGGATTTAAAATGCAACTACAAGTAGGCTACCGAAAATTAGCTAGGTGAGAAGTTGTAAAAGAAAACAGTAAGTCAACGGATCTATTTTGAAGAGAAATTTAAAAATCGATTTTAGAAAAATCTGATTAGACAAAGTAATTTACACTGTGATCACAAGTAAGTAACCAAAAATTAGAAACGCAAAAGTTAAAAACAAATTGGGATTTCGACTGTAATTTATTTTGAAAATAAAATTGAGAATCAATTTTTAGTAAAATCTAGATACACAATAGTGCCTAAAATGCAAATACAAGTAGGCTACCAAAAATTAGCTAGGTGAGATGTTGTAAAATACAACAGTATGTCGACTGATCTATTTTGAAGAGAAAGTTTAAAATCAATATTAGTAAAATCTGATTAGACAAAGTTATTTACATTGCGACTGCAAGTAGGTAACCAAAAATTGGACAGGTAAAAGCTTAAATATAGAGTAGGAATTCGGCCCTGATCTATTTTGGAAATATAATTCAAAATTAATTATAATAAAATGTAGTTAGGCAATACTATTTAAAAGCAAATACAAGTAGGCTACCAAATAAAAAAAAAATTATTAAAAAATTGTAAAATAAAGCAGAATTGCGACTGAATAAAATTCAAAATCAATTTTAGTAAAACCTAATTAGGCAAAGATATCTACGCTGTGATCACAAGAAAGTAACCAAAAAGTAGACAGGTAAAAGTCTAAAATAAAGTAGGAATTCGACTGGGATCTCTCTACTTTGAAAATAAAATCTAAAATAAATTCACTAAAATCCAGTTAGACAATATTATTTACAATGCTGTCACAAGCAAGTAACCAAAAAGTAGACAGGTAAAAGCTTAAATATAGAGTAGGAATCCGACTTTGGTCTATTTTGAAAATAAAATTTAAAATCAATGGGAGTAAAATCTAGTTAGGCAATATTATCTAAAAAAGCAAATACAAGTAGGCTACCGAAAATTAGCTAGGTGAGAAGTTGTAAAAGAAAACAGTAAGTCGACTGATCTATTTTGAAGAGAAAGTTTAAAATCAATTTTAGTAAAATCTGATTAGACAAAGTTATTTACATTGCGACTGCAAGTAGGTAACCAAAAATTGGACAGGTAAAAGCTTAAATATAGAGTAGGAATTCGGCTTTGATGTATTTTGGAAATAAAATTCAAAATTAATTATAATAAAATGTAGTTAGGCAATGCTATTTAAAAGCAAATACAAGTACGCTACCAAATAAAAAAAAAAATTATTAGAAAATTGTAAAATAAAGCAGAATTGCGACTGAATAAAATTCAAAATCAATTTTAGTAAAACCTAATTAGGCAAAGATATCTACGCTGTGATCACAAGAAAGTAACCAAAAAGTAGACAGGTAAAAGTCTAAAATAAAGTAGGAATTCGACTGGGATCTCTCTACTTTGAAAATAAAATCTAAAATAAATTCACTAAAATCCAGTTAGACAATATTATTTACAATGCTGTCACAAGCAAGTAACCAAAAAGTAGACAGGTAAAAGCTTAAATATAGAGTAGGAATCCGACTTTGGTCTATTTTGAAAATAAAATTTAAAATCAATGGGAGTAAAATCTAGTTAGGCAATATTATCTAAAAAAGCAAATACAAGTAGGCTACCAAACATTAGATGTAAAGTAAAGCAGAAATGCGACTGATCTAGATCAATAGCTATTTTCGAAGAAAAAAATTGAAACCAATTTTAGTAAAATCCAATTAGGCAAAGTTGGTTACATTGTGATCACAAATAAGTAACCAAAAATTAGAAAGGCAAAAGTTTAAAAACAAATTAGGACCTCGAGTTTGATCTATTTTGAACATAAAGTTTAAAATCAATTTTAGTAAAATCTAGATAGACAATAGTGTTTAAAATGCAAATACAAGTAGCCGGCCAAAAATTAGCTAAGTGAAAAGTTGTAAAATAAAACAGAAATTCGACTGATCTATTTTGAAGAGAAAGTTCAAAATCATTTCTAGTAAAATCCGATTAGACAAAGTTATTTGCACTGTGTTACGAGCCAGGGCCGCGAGCAGCACGAGTGGCCGGCGAAGGGTTATTACCCTAGGAATATGATATAAATTTGTTAGTTAAGGAACGCGGACGAACCCAATGCGAAATTGAGGAGCCGCTAGGATTATTGACAGCGAGGACGAACCTGACGCGAAGTCAGGGAGCCTCTAGGAATGGAGTCAAACGCAGACGAACTCGATGCAAAACCGGGGAGCTGCTAGGAGGTTGTATAATAGCACAGACGAACCTGATGCGAAATCAGGGAGCTGTTAGGATGAGGACGAACCCAATGCAAAACTGGGGAGCCGCTAGGTTGGATAAATCTCTGTTCGGACAATTGGAATGTCGCGAAAGAGCCTGATGGTTAATCAGGGAATTGCTAGGATAATTAGTAAGCCTCGTAACTAGTATAATTTAATTGATACAATCCGAGCGGTAAGAATGTATCATGTGGGGACGTTCAATCACTTGGTTAGGATATTGGACGATAATTATGGGTTTAATGAATTTGAGTTAATTATCAAAGAAGACAAATATATTCTTACTATAGAGTTTCGTTCTACAAGTGTACTTGTGTCGCGAATGAACTGAATTTAGAATAGGAAATAAATTGAAAGGTGATATTACCTAAGCTAAGACGCACGGTGTGGACGCACCGGCAATGCGGGGGACTCGGAGCAACCTTGTCACTGCCTAACAGATTTTAGACCGAACTCGCGAAATCTGTACGGTTAAACTTTGATTTAAAAGGAACGAACGTCCGATCTCACTGGTAGTTGACTTCCGAGATGCAGCACGACGCGACACTATTCGTGATTACGACAGTACTAGCCCACGAGAGTAGAAATGTAAGGGCTTATATAGCCCTGCAATGACGGATGGTACTTGTCAGTACCCTTCAAGTGAACATTCGTATTTTGTCAACGACCAGTTGGTCGTGCGTACGTTTGGGCCCTAAACTAACCTAAACAATTATGTAGATTTATCTAGGGTAGCTCTGTTCGTTTATCTAGGACGGTTTCTGCCAGAGATGATATTGAACACCTGTTCGTCATCCGTAACAACTGTGATAGCAAATAAGTAATCAAAAATTAGACAGGTAAAAAGCTTGAATATAGGGTAGGAATTCGACTTTGCTCTATCTTGAAAATAAAATTTAAAATGAATTTTAGTAAAATCTAGTTAGACAATAGGATTGAAAATGCAACTACAAGTAGGCTACCGAAAATTAGCTAGGTGAGAAGTTGTAAAAGAAAACAGTAAGTCGACGGATCTATTTTGAAGAGAAAGTTTAAAATCAATTTTAGTAAAATCTGATTAGACAAAGTTATTTACATTGCGACTGCAAGTAGGTAACCAAAAATTGGACAGGTAAAAGCTTAAATATAGAGTAGGAATTCGGCCCTGATCTATTTTGGAAATATAATTCAAAATTAATTATAATAAAATGTAGTTAGGCAATACTATTTAAAAGCAAATACAAGTAGGCTACCAAATAAAAAAAAAATTATTAAAAAATTGTAAAATAAAGCAGAATTGCGACTGAATAAAATTCAAAATCAATTTTAGTAAAACCTAATTAGGCAAAGATATCTACGCTGTGATCACAAGAAAGTAACCAAAAAGTAGACAGGTAAAAGTCTAAAATAAAGTAGGAATTCGACTGGGATCTCTCTACTTTGAAAATAAAATCTAAAATAAATTCACTAAAATCCAGTTAGACAATATTATTTACAATGCTGTCACAAGCAAGTAACCAAAAAGTAGACAGGTAAAAGCTTAAATATAGAGTAGGAATCCGACTTTGGTCTATTTTGAAAATAAAATTTAAAATCAATGGGAGTAAAATCTAGTTAGGCAATATTATCTAAAAAAGCAAATACAAGTAGGCTACCGAAAATTAGCTAGGTGAGAAGTTGTAAAAGAAAACAGTAAGTCGACTGATCTATTTTGAAGAGAAAGTTTAAAATCAATTTTAGTAAAATCTGATTAGACAAAGTTATTTACATTGCGACTGCAAGTAGGTAACCAAAAATTGGACAGGTAAAAGCTTAAATATAGAGTAGGAATTCGGCTTTGATGTATTTTGGAAATAAAATTCAAAATTAATTATAATAAAATGTAGTTAGGCAATGCTATTTAAAAGCAAATACAAGTACGCTACCAAATAAAAAAAAAAATTATTAGAAAATTGTAAAATAAAGCAGAATTGCGACTGAATAAAATTCAAAATCAATTTTAGTAAAACCTAATTAGGCAAAGATATCTACGCTGTGATCACAAGAAAGTAACCAAAAAGTAGACAGGTAAAAGTCTAAAATAAAGTAGGAATTCGACTGGGATCTCTCTACTTTGAAAATAAAATCTAAAATAAATTCACTAAAATCCAGTTAGACAATATTATTTACAATGCTGTCACAAGCAAGTAACCAAAAAGTAGACAGGTAAAAGCTTAAATATAGAGTAGGAATCCGACTTTGGTCTATTTTGAAAATAAAATTTAAAATCAATGGGAGTAAAATCTAGTTAGGCAATATTATCTAAAAAAGCAAATACAAGTAGGCTACCAAACATTAGATGTAAAGTAAAGCAGAAATGCGACTGATCTAGATCAATAGCTATTTTCGAAGAAAAAAATTGAAACCAATTTTAGTAAAATCCAATTAATCAAAGTTGGTTACATTGTGATCACAAATAAGTAACCAAAAATTAGAAAGGCAAAAGTTTAAAAACAAATTAGGACCTCGAGTTTGATCTATTTTGAACATAAAGTTTAAAATCAATTTTAGTAAAATCTAGATAGACAATAGTGTTTAAAATGCAAATACAAGTAGCCGGCCAAAAATTAGCTAAGTGAAAAGTTGTAAAATAAAACAGAAATTCGACTGATCTATTTTGAAGAGAAAGTTCAAAATCAATTCTAGTAAAATCCGATTAGACAAAGTTATTTGCACTGTGTTACGAGCCAGGGCCGCGAGCAGCACGAGTGGCCGGCGAAGGGTTATTACCCTAGGAATATGATATAAATTTGTTAGTTAAGGAACGCGGACGAACCCAATGCGAAATTGAGGAGCCGCTAGGATTATTGACAGCGAGGACGAACCTGACGCGAAGTCAGGGAGCCTCTAGGAATGGAGTCAAACGCAGACGAACTCGATGCAAAACCGGGGAGCTGCTAGGAGGTTGTATAATAGCACAGACGAACCTGATGCGAAATCAGGGAGCTGTTAGGATGAGGACGAACCCAATGCAAAACTGGGGAGCCGCTAGGTTGGATAAATCTCTGTTCGGACAATTGGAATGTCGCGAAAGAGCCTGATGGTTAATCAGGGAATTGCTAGGATAATTAGTAAGCCTCGTAACTAGTATAATTTAATTGATACAATCCGAGCGGTAAGAATGTATCATGTGGGGACGTTCAATCACTTGGTTAGGATATTGGACGATAATTATGGGTTTAATGAATTTGAGTTAATTATCAAAGAAGACAAATATATTCTTACTATAGAGTTTCGTTCTACAAGTGTACTTGTGTCGCGAATGAACTGAATTTAGAATAGGAAATAAATTGAAAGGTGATATTACCTAAGCTAAGACGCACGGTGTGGACGCACCGGCAATGCGGGGGACTCGGAGCAACCTTGTCACTGCCTAACAGATTTTAGACCGAACTCGCGAAATCTGTACGGTTAAACTTTGATTTAAAAGGAACGAACGTCCGATCTCACTGGTAGTTGACTTCCGAGATGCAGCACGACGCGACACTATTCGTGATTACGACAGTACTAGCCCACGAGAGTAGAAATGTAAGGGCTTATATAGCCCTGCAATGACGGATGGTACTTGTCAGTACCCTTCAAGTGAACATTCGTATTTTGTCAACGACCAGTTGGTCGTGCGTACGTTTGGGCCCTAAACTAACCTAAACAATTATGTAGATTTATCTAGGGTAGCTCTGTTCGTTTATCTAGGACGGTTTCTGCCAGAGATGATATTGAACACCTGTTCGTCATCCGTAACAACTGTGATAGCAAATAAGTAATCAAAAATTAGACAGGTAAAAAGCTTGAATATAGGGTAGGAATTCGACTTTGCTCTATCTTGAAAATAAAATTTAAAATGAATTTTAGTAAAATCTAGTTAGACAATAGGATTGAAAATGCAACTACAAGTAGGCTACCGAAAATTAGCTAGGTGAGAAGTTGTAAAAGAAAACAGTAAGTCGACGGATCTATTTTGAAGTGTTTCGGACAAGAAAAGGGAGAACGAACCACTTCACAGAAAACGTCACTTTAATTTTCCCGAACGGGGATCGTCGACTCCCAAACGAACTTGTGCGAAATGAAATGTAAATACACCCCGAAGTACGTGGATGCACCTTTACAATAAAGAGTTTTGTTGTAAATTAGCGGTAGCCGTTTTTTAGCGTACGGTTCTTTACGAAGCGATAAAGAGCGCGAATAGAAGTACACTAGAAAAACCGGTCAAGCAGACGCGATGTCTTTCGAGTGTGAGTGAGAGCGATGTTCGTGACTACGTGTTATCGTTAGAAACACCGAAAACGAAGTGATTTTCGGTCGATCAGCTGACCGTTAGCCGAAAACCGCCGAGCGCGTGATTGGAGGATCGATCGGACGATTCGCCAATCACTCTAGCGCGGGTCGATAATCGAACGTAATCGATATCGACGGCGCTGGCCTATGACTCCGCGAGACGCTGATCGATCCTAGATCTCGCTGTCACTCGAAAGGCAGCCAATAGCGTGATCGAGAAAAGATGAATGAGCCGACGCGACTGACGCACTCAGCCAATCCCAAACATTCCGCCCGCCTCGTCCGCCAATGACGAAACTGAATACTAGAGAGGCTAGAGACTGTGGCCAATCAGGAGGACGATGACGTCAGGCGATGCTGGGTGAGCTGAATGGGCCAGCAACGTAGGGCATCCAGTGTAGTATCCAAAAAAAAAAACGAAGCGTAGTAAAAGTGAAGTGTACTAATGGAGGATGAAATGAGAATTTACAGTGAAGATGAAAGTGGTACAGAGGTAAGTGAATCGAAAATGAAATCTGGATTAAGTGAAGTATGACGAACACGTGCTTTCTGTGCTTGTGAAAATAGCTACTGATCGGGAGAGTCGCTCGAGAGTCCAGCCTCGTGTTCCCTCCCCGTACTCGTCTCTTCGTCGTCAGGGGCTAACAAAGGAATCAGCTTGTGTACTGGACGAAGAAATTGCGAAGTTGAGGTACGGACAGTAGCAACTCGAACTGAGCCGTCTGGTCCAGGGTGTATGTGAACAACCCGAGCGAGAGGCCATTGCGTAGGAGGTAGAATTTCACTTTTAACTAGGCAGAGAAATCCTGACTTTATCGAAATTTTGGTTTTACGCCACTTGCCTCTGGTCTGCAAGGTGTTCAAATACTCCCGAGACCAGCGTTTCCAGAAGTGCTGCTGAAGTTGCTGGATCAACTGCCATCGAGATAACCGTGAGACGGGAAGCTCCTCGAGGCTGGGCTCTGGAAGAGCGATGAGCGGTTCCCCGATCAGGAAATGTCCCGGAGTCAGCGCTGCTGGATCCTCAGGGTCGTCGGACAACGGCTGTAAAGGTCTAGAGTTTAAACAGGCCTCGATGCCAGTCAGGAGCGTGGTCAGCTCCTCAAAGGTCAATCGCTGCTCGCCGATGATCCGACGGAGGTGATGCTTAACGGATTTCACCGCCGCTTCCCAGATTCCTCCAAAGTGTGGAGCAGACGGTGGGTTGAATTTCCAGGAAATGCCTTCCCTGGAGGCTGCGGCGAAGGGACCGCCTCCCTGTTGTGTCGATTCTCGGAGTAGTGAGCGCAGCTCGTGATTGGCGCCGACGAAATTGCGTCCGCAGTCGCTGTACAGCTCTAGGCAGCGACCTCGCCGTGAGATAAAGCGTCGTAGTGCAGCGAGGAAGGTTTCGGTCGATCCATCAGACACAGCCTCCAGGTGCACGGCCTTGGTGACAAGGCAGATGAACACGGCGATGTATCCTTTAACTGTGAGCTGACCACGACCCCGACCAGACCGAAGGTGTATTGGTCCTGCATAATCGACACCAGATCTGAAAAAGGGACGACACGGTGTTATTCTTGCTGGTGGGAGGTTTCCCATTTTTGGCTGGGCAGTTTGCCCTTTCCAGCGAATACAAACGGTGCATTGGTGGATACAGTGTTTTACCATTGGGCGACCTCTGAGAATCCAGCACTCCTGGCGTAGCGTCGCCAGGGTAAGCTGTGTCCCCCCGTGCAGGCATCGTTTGTGAGCAGCGTCGACCCACAACTTAGCCAGAGGGGATTCGTCAGGGAGAATAGCTGGATGCGTCCGGTCGTACGCAAGGTTGGCAGCTTGTAGGCGGCCTCCGACTCTTAAGACTCCGTCCTCATCCAGGAATGGGCAGAGTTTGGCCAATCTGCTTTTAGCTGCCACGGGTTGATTCCTGCGGAGAGTGGCGATGTCTTCGGAGAATGAAGCGGACTGCTCCAAGCGCAGGAGAATCAATTTGACTTCCTGCATTTCGGTAGCAGTGATAACTGATTCTGGTTTTCGATTTCTAGGGGCCCAGCGACGACACCAGGCCAGGACTCGAAACAGGCGCGTTAGATTCGAGAAGCGCTCGATTAACGTGCCGGATGTTTTCTCCCGCTGGGTGGTCACGTGATGTGCCTTCAGTTCCTCGTCCTCGTGGGTTGTCTCCTCGGCAGGTACAGCGGGGAGAGGATCTGGTGAGGAGAGCCACTCGGGTCCGCGCCACCACAGTTGGAACCTGGGAAGCTCAGCGGGAGACAGGCCTCGAGAAGCGCAATCAGCTGGATTTTCAGCGCTCCTCACGTGGTGCCACTGGGCTAGCGGCAGCATCCTCTGGATTTCAGCCACCCTATTCGCCACGTAAGTCGGCCAGCGAGAAGGATGTCCCCGGATCCAGCTGAGTGCCACGGATGAGTCCGACCAGAGGTGTAGATCGACCTCTTGCCAATCGAGCGCCTTAGTGACGTGCTCGACGAGCCTGGCTAGCAGGAAAGCTGCACAGAGCTCCAATCTGGGCAGAGACACCCGCTTCAAGGGAGCCACCTTGGATTTGGCGACAATCATGGAGACTGTCACGACTCCTTGAGCGTTAATGGTCCGGGAATACACCACGGCTGCGTAGGCTCGCTCGGATGCATCAGCGAACCCATGGATTTCGAGAGGCTGCGTGGCAGAATTGGTTCCGAGCCATCGCGGGACTCGAATAGTCTGCAGTGCAGGGAGTTGATGCTGGAACTGCTGCCACATCACCTCCTCCTTTTCTGGCAACGGTGTATCCCATGCGACCTTTAGGAGCCACAACGACTGCATTAGGACCTTGGCGACGATGGTGACTGGAGCCAGCCATCCGAGAGGGTCGAACAGCTGGGCTGTTCCGCTGAGCACAGAGCGTTTAGTGAACCCTGCGTTTTTTAGAGAAGTCACAGCAGTAACCTGAAAACAGTCAGCGGAAGGTAGCCATTTTATGCCGAGGACGCTGTGATGGGTTGGAGAATCCCATTCAACGATTCCCTTCCGCTCGTCGCTGGAGAGTCCGTCTAACAGACCCCTTGAGTTGGAGGCCCACTTGCGAAGTGGGAATCCGCCCGCCATGAGAAGCTCTCGAAGTTCCGTTTGTTGTCGCCTTGCCTCAGAAAGGGAGTCAGCTCCGGCGAGAACATCGTCCATATAGATGTCTCGTAGTACTATGCGAGAGCCACGAGGATACCGCTGCTCCTCCACCTTGGCCAGCTGGTGTAAACACCGAATTGCAAGGTAGGGTGCACACGCGAGCCCGTAAGTGACGGTGCTCAGCTCGTAATCAATGACTCCTCCCCTTTTTTCAGGCTGCCACAAGATCCGCTGCCATTGCCGATCTTCAGGGTGGACAAGTATCTGCCGATACATCTTCTCGATGTCGGCTGAAAACACAAAAGCGTGCCGACGCCACCTTAGCAGGACGTCGGCGAGATTTGGGAGCAGGTTAGGACCTCGGAGAAGGAAGTCATTAATGGATTTCCCATTGGAAGAGGGCATGGATCCGTTGAAGACAACTCGCAACTTAGTCGTTGCGCTGGCCTCTCGCAACACTCCGTGATGAGGGAGGTAGTACCCGTTGCTCGGAATCGGATGTTGCGCCGCTGCCATATGCCCCAGCGTTTCGTAGGCCTTCAGGAATTCGGTGTAGGCTGCCTGGAATTCGGCAGATCGCCGAAACCTGCCGTTTAGAGACTCCAGAGTTCGCAATGCTATGCGACGGGAGTCTCCTAGCTCAGGTGCGCTGCTGAATGGTAGTCGCACCGAGAATCTGCCATCAGGTTGACGAAGGTGAGTGGTAACGAAGTGTTCCTCCGCCCGTTGGTCGTCTGCTGTGTGTGGGATCGAAGTGTCGATCTCCTCCTGTTCCCAGAATCTGCTCAACATTTCCATTAATTCGCGGTCTACATTACAGTGATGTACTGGTACCTCTAGTCTACCTGCTGCCTCGCCGCCGCCTTCCGAGTCGACTCCTCCCGTCAGTATCCAGCCAAGTGCGGTCTCCTGAGCCACTGGAGTATGAGGCGGCCCTCGTTTGACACCCTCACGAAGTATGAGGTTATAAGAATCAGCTCCAAGCAGAACATCGACTGGATCAGCAAGATGGTAGGCAGGATCAGCAAGGGTCAACCCTTGTACGTGCGGCCACTCGACGACAGCAGGTAGATTTCGAGGCCTGTAGCGAGAGAGCTCAGATATAATGTAGACCGGAATCTGGAATTTGACGTCACCGTCGCAGTGAGAGGAGAGGACCAGTGTAGATTTTCCTCTCGTGAACTTCGCCTTGGCCCCTCCGACTCCGAGCAGAGGAACCCGAGCTTGACTCCTCTTGACGCCGAGCCGCTGAGCCAGGGCCTCAGAAATGAGCGAAACCTCGCTGCCGGGGTCTATTAGTGAGCGAGCTTGGAAGCCGTGTCCGCCGGAGCCTGAAACTGTCACGCGAGCGGTACTGAGAAGTACAGAGGAAGGTCGACTCACGTGAGTAGAGATGTGCTGTACTACAGCTCCCGTTGACTCGGCATCGTCGATGGTCGTGTGATGCTTCCCATCACACTTCTGACATCTTTTGGCAGACTTGCAGTCACTAATAGAATGCCTTCCCAGGCAGTTTAGACAAAGCTTCAGAGAACTTGCCGTTTCCTTCCGCTCGACGGCATCCTTCTCCTTATATTGAGGGCAGAATAGGACGAAGTGCGCCCCTTGACAGATGCTGCAGTTCCGCAATGAAGTGTTCGCCTTCGATATCTGATGCACCTTGAAGGCCTTGGAAGAGGATTTCTTGTTGAGGGAGGCTTCATCAGGCTGCTTTCGTTTAGCCTCTAACGCCTCACAGGTTTGTATGCGCCCTTCGATAAACGTTCGGAGATCCTCTAGAGTCGGGAGCTCCTTAGATTGCCTCACTAAATCTTCCCACTCACGATGAGACTGAGTATCCAACCTTTCGACGGTCAATTCGACTACCCAGTCGACGGCGTTCGTGACAGGTCGATCCAGATTATCGAGGGCATCTATGGCGTCGAACGTTTGATCAAAGAGCTGCTGCAATTCGATAGATGATTCCCTTTTGACCGGAGATAGTGAAGCAAGTAGTCTGATTTGAGCCTGTACCAGAAGTCGGCGATTCTCGAATCGACTTATTAACTTTTCCCAAGCAACTTTAAAGTTATCAGCGGTCGTCTTGATGTTTTTCAGAAGAGACGCGGCGCTGCCCTTCATACAGGCTTTCAAATAATGAAGGCGTTCGACAGGAGAAAGAGTCACATCGTTGATGATGAGGGAAGTAAATAAATCCCGAAAAGATGGCCAGTCCTTGTATTGACCTCCAAAGATGGGAAGACCCATTTTTGGCAACACGGCGCGTGACCTCGGTGCAACGGTCTCGACGACCGTTGGCTTTGAATTTTCTGATCCCTTTTCGGTTGCAGATTCCTTGAATTGGGAAATCAATGATTGTAGCAGTGAGTACTGGTCAGTATAGTCTTCTTGAGTCTCCTCGTATTCGTCCTCAACGAAATAGCGACTTTCAAATAGTTCCTTGTCTATTTTAGCGGCAGATCTCAACTCTGTATCACCCTGGCGATAGTCATCCCACAGTTGATCGAGCATTTTTTGGCCAGTCTGAAGTAGTTCCAGGTAGATATTGGCCTTTCCCTTCTTCTTGATATTGGACACCACGCGAGATATCCGTCTAGCTAGGGTATGTTGATGTTCGATGAGGTCAGCCATTGTGTAGCACGAGGTTGAAGCACGAGAAGATTTGAATATTAAACGGATAATAACTGTCAGAGGAGCTGCAGCGCTGAATCCGGCTCGAAGGACCAAATGTTTCGGACAAGAAAAGGGAGAACGAACCACTTCACAGAAAACGTCACTTTAATTTTCCCGAACGGGGATCGTCGACTCCCAAACGAACTTGTGCGAAATGAAATGTAAATACACCCCGAAGTACGTGGATGCACCTTTACAATAAAGAGTTTTGTTGTAAATTAGCGGTAGCCGTTTTTTAGCGTACGGTTCTTTACGAAGCGATAAAGAGCGCGAATAGAAATACACTAGAAAAACCGGTCAAGCAGACGCGATGTCTTTCGAGTGTGAGTGAGAGCGATGTTCGTGACTACGTGTTATCGTTAGAAACACCGAAAACGAAGTGATTTTCGGTCGATCAGCTGACCGTTAGCCGAAAACCGCCGAGCGCGTGATTGGAGGATCGATCGGACGATCCGCCAATCACTCTAGCGCGGGTCGATAATCGAACGTAATCGATATCGACGGCGCTGGCCTATGACTCCGCGAGACGCTGATCGATCCTAGATCTCGCTGTCACTCGAAAGGCAGCCAATAGCGTGATCGAGAAAAGATGAATGAGCCGACGCGACTGACGCACTCAGCCAATCCCAAACATGAAGAGAAATTTAAAAATCGATTTTAGAAAAATCTGATTAGACAAAGTAATTTACACTGTGATCACAAGTAAGTAACCAAAAATTAGAAACGCAAAAGTTAAAAACAAATTGGGATTTCGACTGTAATTTATTTTAAAAATAAAATTGAGAATCAATTTTTAGTAAAATCTAGATAGACAATAGTGTTTAAAATGCAAATACAAGTAGCCGACCAAAAATTAGCTAAGTGAAAAGTTGTAAAATAAAACAGAAATTCGACTGATCTATTTTGAAGAGAAAGTTCAAAATCAATTCTAGTAAAATCCGATTAGACAAAGTTATTTGCACTGTGTTACGAGCCAGGGCCGCGAGCAGCACGAGTGGCCGGCGAAGGGTTATTACCCTAGGAATATGATATAAATTTGTTAGTTAAGGAACGCGGACGAACCCAATGCGAAATTGAGGAGCCGCTAGGATTATTGACAGCGAGGACGAACCTGACGCGAAGTCAGGGAGCCTCTAGGAATGGAGTCAAACGCAGACGAACCCGATGCAAAACCGGGGAGCTGCTAGGAGGTAGTATAATAGCACAGACGAACCTGATGCGAAATCAGGGAGATGTTAGGATGAGGACGAACCCAATGCAAAACTGTGGAGCCGCTAGGTTGGATAAATCTCTGTTCGGACAATTGGAATGTCGCGAAAGAGCCTGATGGTTAATCAGGGAATTGCTAGGATAATTAGTAAGCCTCGTAACTAGTATAATTTAATTGATACAATCCGAGCGGTAAGAATGTATCATGTGGGGACGTTCAATCACTTGGTTAGGATATTGGACGATAATTATGGGTTTAATGAATTTGAGTTAATTATCAAAGAAGACAAATATATTCTTACTATAGAGTTTCGTTCTACAAGTGTACTTGTGTCGCGAATGAACTGAATTTAGAATAGGAAAGAAATTGAAAGGTGATATTACCTAAGCTAAGACGCACGGTGTTGACGCACCGGCAATGCGGGGGACTCGGAGCAACCTTGTCACTGCCTAACAGATTTTAGACCGAACTCGCGGAATCTGTACGGTTAAACTTTGATTCAAAAGGAACGAACGTCCGATCTCACTGGTAGTTGACTTCCGAGATGCAGCACGACGCGACACTATTCGTGATTACGACAGTACTAGCCCACGAGAGTAGAAATGTAAGGGCTTATATAGCCCTGCAATGACGGATGGTACTTGTCAGTACCCTTCAAGTGAACATTCGTATTTTGACAACGACCAGTTGGTCGTGCGTACGTTTGGGCCCTAAACTAACCTAAACAATTATGTAGATTTATCTAGGGTAGCTCTGTTCGTTTATCTAGGACGGTTTCTGTCAGAGATGATATTGAACACCTGTTCGTCATCCGTAACAACTGTGATAGCAAATAAGTAATCAAAAATTAGACAGGTAAAAAGCTTGAATATAGGGTAGGAATTCGACTTTGCTCTATCTTGAAAATAAAATTTAAAATGAATTTTAGTAAAATCTAGTTAGACAATAGGATTGAAAATGCAACTACAAGTAGGCTACCGAAAATTAGCTAGGTGAGAAGTTGTAAAAGAAAACAGTAAGTCAACGGATCTATTTTGAAGAGAAATTTAAAAATCGATTTTAGAAAAATCTGATTAGACAAAGTAATTTACACTGTGATCACAAGTAAGTAACCAAAAATTAGAAACGCAAAAGTTAAAAACAAATTGGGATTTCGACTGTAATTTATTTTGAAAATAAAATTGAGAATCAATTTTTAGTAAAATCTAGATAGACAATAGTGTTTAAAATGCAAATACAAGTAGCCGACCAAAAATTAGCTAAGTGAAAAGTTGTAAAATAAAACAGAAATTCGACTGATCTATTTTGAAGAGAAAGTTCAAAATCAATTCTAGTAAAATCCGATTAGACAAAGTTATTTGCACTGTGTTACGAGCCAGGGCCGCGAGCAGCACGAGTGGCCGGCGAAGGGTTATTACCCTAGGAATATGATATAAATTTGTTAGTTAAGGAACGCGGACGAACCCAATGCGAAATTGAGGAGCCGCTAGGATTATTGACAGCGAGGACGAACCTGACGCGAAGTCAGGGAGCCTCTAGGAATGGAGTCAAACGCAGACGAACCCGATGCAAAACCGGGGAGCTGCTAGGAGGTTGTATAATAGCACAGACAAACCTGATGCGAAATCAGGGAGCTGTTAGGATGAGGACGAACCCAATGCAAAACTGGGGAGCCGCTAGGTTGGATAAATCTCTGTTCGGACAATTGGAATGTCGCGAAAGAGCCTGATGGTTAATCAGGGAATTGCTAGGATAATTAGTAAGCCTCGTAACTAGTATAATTTAATTGATACAATCCGAGCGGTAAGAATGTATCATGTGGGGACGTTCAATCACTTGGTTAGGATATTGGACGATAATTATGGGTTTAATGAATTTGAGTTAATTATCAAAGAAGACAAATATATTCTTACTATAGAGTTTCGTTCTACAAGTGTACTTGTGTCGCGAATGAACTGAATTTAGAATAGGAAAGAAATTGAAAGGTGATATTAGCTAAGCTAAGACGCACGGTGTTGACGCACCGGCAATGCGGGGGACTCGGAGCAACCTTGTCACTGCCTAACAGATTTTAGACCGAACTCGCGGAATCTGTACGGTTAAACTTTGATTCAAAAGGAACGAACGTCCGATCTCACTGGTAGTTGACTTCCGAGATGCAGCACGACGCGACACTATTCGTGATTACGACAGTACTAGCCCACGAGAGTAGAAATGTAAGGGCTTATATAGCCCTGCAATGACGGATGGTACTTGTCAGTACCCTTCAAGTGAACATTCGTATTTTGTCAACGACCAGTTGGTCGTGCGTACGTTTGGGCCCTAAACTAACCTAAACAATTATGTAGATTTATCTAGGGTAGCTCTGTTCGTTTATCTAGGACGGTTTCTGCCAGAGATGATATTGAACACCTGTTCGTCATCCGTAACAACTGTGATAGCAAATAAGTAATCAAAAATTAGACAGGTAAAAAGCTTGAATATAGGGTAGGAATTCGACTTTGCTCTATCTTGAAAATAAAATTTAAAATGAATTTTAGTAAAATCTAGTTAGACAATAGGATTTAAAATGCAACTACAAGTAGGCTACCGAAAATTAGCTAGGTGAGAAGTTGTAAAAGAAAACAGTAAGTCAACGGATCTATTTTGAAGAGAAATTTAAAAATCGATTATAGAAAAATCTGATTAGACAAAGTAATTTACACTGTGATCACAAGTAAGTAACCAAAAATTAGAAACGCAAAAGTTAAAAACAAATTGGGATTTCGACTGTAATTTATTTTGAAAATAAAATTGAGAATCAATTTTTAGTAAAATCTAGATACACAATAGTGCCTAAAATGCAAATACAAGTAGGCTACCAAAAATTAGCTAGGTGAGATGTTGTAAAATACAACAGTAAGTCGACTGATCTATTTCGAAGAGAAAGTTTAAAATCAATTTTAGTAAAATCTGATTAGACAAAGTTATTTACATTGCGACTGCAAGTAGGTAACCAAAAATTGGACAGGTAAAAGCTTAAATATAGAGTAGGAATTCGGCCCTGATCTATTTTGGAAATATAATTCAAAATTAATTATAATAAAATGTAGTTAGGCAATACTATTTAAAAGCAAATACAAGTAGGCTACCAAATAAAAAAAAAAATTATTAAAAAATTGTAAAATAAAGCAGAATTGCGACTGAATAAAATTCAAAATCAATTTTAGTAAAACCTAATTAGGCAAAGATATCTACGCTGTGATCACAAGAAAGTAACCAAAAAGTAGACAGGTAAAAGTCTCAAATAAAGTAGGAATTCGACTGGGATCTCTCTACTTTGAAAATAAAATCTAAAATAAATTCACTAAAATCCAGTTAGACAATATTATTTACAATGCTGTCACAAGCAAGTAACCAAAAAGTAGACAGGTAAAAGCTTAAATATAGAGTAGGAATCCGACTTTGGTCTATTTTGAAAATAAAATTTAAAATCAATGGTAGTAAAATCTAGTTAGGCAATATTATCTAAAAAAGCAAATACAAGTAGGCTACCAAAAATTAGATGTAAAGTAAAGCAGAAATGCGACTGATCTAGATCAATAGCTATTTTCGAAGAAAAAAATTAAAACCAATTTTAGTAAAATCCAATTAGGCAAAGTTGGTTACATTGTGATCACAAATAAGTAACCAAAAATTAGAAAGGCAAAAGTTTAAAAACAAATTAGGACCTCGAGTTTGATCTATTTTGAACATAAAGTTTAAAATCAATTTTAGTAAAATCTAGATAGACAATAGTGTTTAAAATGCAAATACAAGTAGCCGGCCAAAAATTAGCTAAGTGAAAAGTTGTAAAATAAAACAGAAATTCGACTGATCTATTTTGAAGAGAAAGTTCAAAATCAATTCTAGTAAAATCCGATTAGACAAAGTTATTTGCACTGTGTTACGAGCCAGGGCCGCGAGCAGCACGAGTGGCCGGCGAAGGGTTATTACCCTAGGAATATGATATAAATTTGTTAGTTAAGGAACGCGGACGAACCCAATGCGAAATTGAGGAGCCGCTAGGATTATTGACAGCGAGGACGAACCTGACGCGAAGTCAGGGAGCCTCTAGGAATGGAGTCAAACGCAGACGAACCCGATGCAAAACCGGGGAGCTGCTAGGAGGTTGTATAATAGCACAGACGAACCTGATGCGAAATCAGGGAGCTGTTAGGATGAGGACGAACCCAATGCAAAACTGGGGAGCCGCTAGGTTGGATAAATCTCTGTTCGGACAATTGGAATGTCGCGAAAGAGCCTGATGGTTAATCAGGGAATTGCTAGGATAATTAGTAAGCCTCGTAACTAGTATAATTTAATTGATACAATCCGAGCGGTAAGAATGTATCATGTGGGGACGTTCAATCACTTGGTTAGGATATTGGACGATAATTATGGGTTTAATGAATTTGAGTTAATTATCAAAGAAGACAAATATATTCTTACTATAGAGTTTCGTTCTACAAGTGTACTTGTGTCGCGAATGAACTGAATTTAGAATAGGAAAGAAATTGAAAGGTGATATTAGCTAAGCTAAGACGCACGGTGTTGACGCACCGGCAATGCGGGGGACTCGGAGCAACCTTGTCACTGCCTAACAGATTTTAGACCGAACTCGCGGAATCTGTACGGTTAAACTTTGATTCAAAAGGAACGAACGTCCGATCTCACTGGTAGTTGACTTCCGAGATGCAGCACGACGCGACACTATTCGTGATTACGACAGTACTAGCCCACGAGAGTAGAAATGTAAGGGCTTATATAGCCCTGCAATGACGGATGGTACTTGTCAGTACCCTTCAAGTGAACATTCGTATTTTGTCAACGACCAGTTGGTCGTGCGTACGTTTGGGCCCTAAACTAACCTAAACAATTATGTAGATTTATCTAGGGTAGCTCTGTTCGTTTATCTAGGACGGTTTCTGCCAGAGATGATATTGAACACCTGTTCGTCATCCGTAACAACTGTGATAGCAAATAAGTAATCAAAAATTAGACAGGTAAAAAGCTTGAATATAGGGTAGGAATTCGACTTTGCTCTATCTTGAAAATAAAATTTAAAATGAATTTTAGTAAAATCTAGTTAGACAATAGGATTTAAAATGCAACTACAAGTAGGCTACCGAAAATTAGCTAGGTGAGAAGTTGTAAAAGAAAACAGTAAGTCAACGGATCTATTTTGAAGAGAAATTTAAAAATCGATTTTAGAAAAATCTGATTAGACAAAGTAATTTACACTGTGATCACAAGTAAGTAACCAAAAATTAGAAACGCAAAAGTTAAAAACAAATTGGGATTTCGACTGTAATTTATTTTGAAAATAAAATTGAGAATCAATTTTTAGTAAAATCTAGATACACAATAGTGCCTAAAATGCAAATACAAGTAGGCTACCAAAAATTAGCTAGGTGAGATGTTGTAAAATACAACAGTATGTCGACTGATCTATTTTGAAGAGAAAGTTTAAAATCAATTTTAGTAAAATCTGATTAGACAAAGTTATTTACATTGCGACTGCAAGTAGGTAACCAAAAATTGGACAGGTAAAAGCTTAAATATAGAGTAGGAATTCGGCCCTGATCTATTTTGGAAATATAATTCAAAATTAATTATAATAAAATGTAGTTAGGCAATACTATTTAAAAGCAAATACAAGTAGGCTACCAAGTAAAAAAAAAATTATTAAAAAATTGTAAAATAAAGCAGAATTGCGACTGAATAAAATTCAAAATCAATTTTAGTAAAACCTAATTAGGCAAAGATATCTACGCTGTGATCACAAGAAAGTAACCAAAAAGTAGACAGGTAAAAGTCTCAAATAAAGTAGGAATTCGACTGGGATCTCTCTACTTTGAAAATAAAATCTAAAATAAATTCACTAAAATCCAGTTAGACAATATTATTTACAATGCTGTCACAAGCAAGTAACCAAAAAGTAGACAGGTAAAAGCTTAAATATAGAGTAGGAATCCGACTTTGGTCTATTTTGAAAATAAAATTTAAAATCAATGGGAGTAAAATCTAGTTAGGCAATATTATCTAAAAAAGCAAATACAAGTAGGCTACCAAAAATTAGATGTAAAGTAAAGCAGAAATGCGACTGATCTAGATCAATAGCTATTTTCGAAGAAAAAAATTAAAACCAATTTTAGTAAAATCCAATTAGGCAAAGTTGGTTACATTGTGATCACAAATAAGTAACCAAAAATTAGAAAGGCAAAAGTTTAAAAACAAATTAGGACCTCGAGTTTGATCTATTTTGAACATAAAGTTTAAAATCAATTTTAGTAAAATCTAGATAGACAATAGTGTTTAAAATGCAAATACAAGTAGCCGGCCAAAAATTAGCTAAGTGAAAAGTTGTAAAATAAAACAGAAATTCGACTGATCTATTTTGAAGAGAAAGTTCAAAATCAATTCTAGTAAAATCCGATTAGACAAAGTTATTTGCACTGTGTTACGAGCCAGGGCCGCGAGCAGCACGAGTGGCCGGCGAAGGGTTATTACCCTAGGAATATGATATAAATTTGTTAGTTAAGGAACGCGGACGAACCCAATGCGAAATTGAGGAGCCGCTAGGATTATTGACAGCGAGGACGAACCTGACGCGAAGTCAGGGAGCCTCTAGGAATGGAGTCAAACGCAGACGAACCCGATGCAAAACCGGGGAGCTGCTAGGAGGTTGTATAATAGCACAGACGAACCTGATGCGAAATCAGGGAGCTGTTAGGATGAGGACGAACCCAATGCAAAACTGGGGAGCCGCTAGGTTGGATAAATCTCTGTTCGGACAATTGGAATGTCGCGAAAGAGCCTGATGGTTAATCAGGGAATTGCTAGGATAATTAGTAAGCCTCGTAACTAGTATAATTTAATTGATACAATCCGAGCGGTAAGAATGTATCATGTGGGGACGTTCAATCACTTGGTTAGGATATTGGACGATAATTATGGGTTTAATGAATTTGAGTTAATTATCAAAGAAGACAAATATATTCTTACTATAGAGTTTCGTTCTACAAGTGTACTTGTGTCGCGAATGAACTGAATTTAGAATAGGAAAGAAATTGAAAGGTGATATTAGCTAAGCTAAGACGCACGGTGTTGACGCACCGGCAATGCGGGGGACTCGGAGCAACCTTGTCACTGCCTAACAGATTTTAGACCGAACTCGCGGAATCTGTACGGTTAAACTTTGATTCAAAAGGAACGAACGTCCGATCTCACTGGTAGTTGACTTCCGAGATGCAGCACGACGCGACACTATTCGTGATTACGACAGTACTAGCCCACGAGAGTAGAAATGTAAGGGCTTATATAGCCCTGCAATGACGGATGGTACTTGTCAGTACCCTTCAAGTGAACATTCGTATTTTGTCAACGACCAGTTGGTCGTGCGTACGTTTGGGCCCTAAACTAACCTAAACAATTATGTAGATTTATCTAGGGTAGCTCTGTTCGTTTATCTAGGACGGTTTCTGCCAGAGATGATATTGAACACCTGTTCGTCATCCGTAACAACTGTGATAGCAAATAAGTAATCAAAAATTAGACAGGTAAAAAGCTTGAATATAGGGTAGGAATTCGACTTTGCTCTATCTTGAAAATAAAATTTAAAATGAATTTTAGTAAAATCTAGTTAGACAATAGGATTTAAAATGCAACTACAAGTAGGCTACCGAAAATTAGCTAGGTGAGAAGTTGTAAAAGAAAACAGTAAGTCAACGGATCTATTTTGAAGAGAAATTTAAAAATCGATTTTAGAAAAATCTGATTAGACAAAGTAATTTACACTGTGATCACAAGTAAGTAACCAAAAATTAGAAACGCAAAAGTTAAATACAAATTGGGATTTCGACTGTAATTTATTTTGAAAATAAAATTGAGAATCAATTTTTAGTAAAATCTAGATACACAATAGTGCCTAAAATGCAAATACAAGTAGGCTACCAAAAATTAGCTAGGTGAGATGTTGTAAAATACAACAGTATGTCGACTGATCTATTTTGAAGAGAAAGTTTAAAATCAATTTTAGTAAAATCTGATTAGACAAAGTTATTTACATTGCGACTGCAAGTAGGTAACCAAAAATTGGACAGGTAAAAGCTTAAATATAGAGAAGGAATTCGGCCCTGATCTATTTTGGAAATATAATTCAAAATTAATTATAATAAAATGTAGTTAGGCAATACTATTTAAAAGCAAATACAAGTAGGCTACCAAATAAAAAAAAAAATTATTAAAAAATTGTAAAATAAAGCAGAATTGCGACTGAATAAAATTCAAAATCAATTTTAGTAAAACCTAATTAGGCAAAGATATCTACGCTGTGATCACAAGAAAGTAACCAAAAAGTAGACAGGTAAAAGTCTCAAATAAAGTAGGAATTCGACTGGGATCTCTCTACTTTGAAAATAAAATCTAAAATAAATTCACTAAAATCCAGTTAGACAATATTATTTACAATGCTGTCACAAGCAAGTAACCAAAAAGTAGACAGGTAAAAGCTTAAATATAGAGTAGGAATCCGACTTTGGTCTATTTTGAAAATAAAATTTAAAATCAATGGGAGTAAAATCTAGTTAGGCAATATTATCTAAAAAAGCAAATACAAGTAGGCTACCAAAAATTAGATGTAAAGTAAAGCAGAAATGCGACTGATCTAGATCAATAGCTATTTTCGAAGAAAAAAATTAAAACCAATTTTAGTAAAATCCAATTAGGCAAAGTTGGTTACATTGTGATCACAAATAAGTAACCAAAAATTAGAAAGGCAAAAGTTTAAAAACAAATTAGGACCTCGAGTTTGATCTATTTTGAACATAAAGTTTAAAATCAATTTTAGTAAAATCTAGATAGACAATAGTGTTTAAAATGCAAATACAAGTAGCCGGCCAAAAATTAGCTAAGTGAAAAGTTGTAAAATAAAACAGAAATTCGACTGATCTATTTTGAAGAGAAAGTTCAAAATCAATTCTAGTAAAATCCGATTAGACAAAGTTATTTGCACTGTGTTACGAGCCAGGGCCGCGAGCAGCACGAGTGGCCGGCGAAGGGTTATTACCCTAGGAATATGATATAAATTTGTTAGTTAAGGAACGCGGACGAACCCAATGCGAAATTGAGGAGCCGCTAGGATTATTGACAGCGAGGACGAACCTGGCGCGAAGTCAGGGAGCCTCTAGGAATGGAGTCAAACGCAGACGAACCCGATGCAAAACCGGGGAGCTGCTAGGAGGTTGTATAATAGCACAGACGAACCTGATGCGAAATCAGGGAGCTGTTAGGATGAGGACGAACCCAATGCAAAACTGGGGAGCCGCTAGGTTGGATAAATCTCTGTTCGGACAATTGGAATGTCGCGAAAGAGCCTGATGGTTAATCAGGGAATTGCTAGGATAATTAGTAAGCCTCGTAACTAGTATAATTTAATTGATACAATCCGAGCGGTAAGAATGTATCATGTGGGGACGTTCAATCACTTGGTTAGGATATTGGACGATAATTATGGGTTTAATGAATTTGAGTTAATTATCAAAGAAGACAAATATATTCTTACTATAGAGTTTCGTTCTACAAGTGTACTTGTGTCGCGAATGAACTGAATTTAGAATAGGAAAGAAATTGAAAGGTGATATTAGCTAAGCTAAGACGCACGGTGTTGACGCACCGGCAATGCGGGGGACTCGGAGCAACCTTGTCACTGCCTAACAGATTTTAGACCGAACTCGCGGAATCTGTACGGTTAAACTTTGATTCAAAAGGAACGAACGTCCGATCTCACTGGTAGTTGACTTCCGAGATGCAGCACGACGCGACACTATTCGTGATTACTACAGTACTAGCCCACGAGAGTAGAAATGTAAGGGCTTATATAGCCCTGCAATGACGGATGGTACTTGTCAGTACCCTTCAAGTGAACATTCGTATTTTGTCAACGACCAGTTGGTCGTGCGTACGTTTGGGCCCTAAACTAACCTAAACAATTATGTAGATTTATCTAGGGTAGCTCTGTTCGTTTATCTAGGACGGTTTCTGCCAGAGATGATATTGAACACCTGTTCGTCATCCGTAACAACTGTGATAGCAAATAAGTAATCAAAAATTAGACAGGTAAAAAGCTTGAATATAGGGTAGGAATTCGACTTTGCTCTATCTTGAAAATAAAATTTAAAATGAATTTTAGTAAAATCTAGTTAGACAATAGGATTTAAAATGCAACTACAAGTAGGCTACCGAAAATTAGCTAGGTGAGAAGTTGTAAAAGAAAACAGTAAGTCAACGGATCTATTTTGAAGAGAAATTTAAAAATCGATTTTAGAAAAATCTGATTAGACAAAGTCATTACACTGTGATCACAAGTAAGTAACCAAAAATTAGAAACGCAAAAGTTAAATACAAATTGGGATTTCGACTGTAATTTATTTTGAAAATAAAATTGAGAATCAATTTTTAGTAAAATCTAGATACACAATAGTGCCTAAAATGCAAATACAAGTAGGCTACCAAAAATTAGCTAGGTGAGATGTTGTAAAATACAACAGTATGTCGACTGATCTATTTTGAAGAGAAAGTTTAAAATCAATATTAGTAAAATCTGATTAGACAAAGTTATTTACATTGCGACTGCAAGTAGGTAACCAAAAATTGGACAGGTAAAAGCTTAAATAGAGAGTAGGAATTCGGCCCTGATCTATTTTGGAAATATAATTCAAAATTAATTATAATAAAATGTAGTTAGGCAATACTATTTAAAAGCAAATACAAGTAGGCTACCAAATAAAAAAAAAATTATTAAAAAATTGTAAAATAAAGCAGAATTGCGACTGAATAAAATTCAAAATCAATTTTAGTAAAACCTAATTAGGCAAAGATATCTACGCTGTGATCACAAGAAAGGAACCAAAAAGTAGACAGGTAAAAGTCTAAAATAAAGTAGGAATTCGACTGGGATCTCTCTACTTTGAAAATAAAATCTAAAATAAATTCACTAAAATCCAGTTAGACAATATTATTTACAATGCTGTCACAAGCAAGTAACCAAAAAGTAGACAGGTAAAAGCTTAAATATAGAGTAGGAATCCGACTTTGGTCTATTTTGAAAATAAAATTTAAAATCAATGGGAGTAAAATCTAGTTAGGCAATATTATCTAAAAAAGCAAATACAAGTAGGCTACCGAAAATTAGCTAGGTGAGAAGTTGTAAAAGAAAACAGTAAGTCGACTGATCTATTTTGAAGAGAAAGTTTAAAATCAATTTTAGTAAAATCTGATTAGACAAAGTTATTTACATTGCGACTGCAAGTAGGTAACCAAAAATTGGACAGGTAAAAGCTTAAATATAGAGTAGGAATTCGGCTTTGATGTATTTTGGAAATAAAATTCAAAATTAATTATAATAAAATGTAGTTAGGCAATGCTATTTAAAAGCAAATACAAGTACGCTACCAAATAAAAAAAAAAATTATTAGAAAATTGTAAAATAAAGCAGAATTGCGACTGAATAAAATTCAAAATCAATTTTAGTAAAACCTAATTAGGCAAAGATATCTACGCTGTGATCACAAGAAAGTAACCAAAAAGTAGACAGGTAAAAGTCTAAAATAAAGTAGGAATTCGACTGGGATCTCTCTACTTTGAAAATAAAATCTAAAATAAATTCACTAAAATCCAGTTAGACAATATTATTTACAATGCTGTCACAAGCAAGTAACCAAAAAGTAGACAGGTAAAAGCTTAAATATAGAGTAGGAATCCGACTTTGGTCTATTTTGAAAATAAAATTTAAAATCAATGGGAGTAAAATCTAGTTAGGCAATATTATCTAAAAAAGCAAATACAAGTAGGCTACCAAAAATTAGATGTAAAGTAAAGCAGAAATGCGACTGATCTAGATCAATAGCTATTTTCGAAGAAAAAAATTAAAACCAATTTTAGTAAAATCCAATTAGGCAAAGTTGGTTACATTGTGATCACAAATAAGTAACCAAAAATTAGAAAGGCAAAAGTTTAAAAACAAATTAGGACCTCGAGTTTGATCTATTTTGAACATAAAGTTTAAAATCAATTTTAGTAAAATCTAGATAGACAATAGTGTTTAAAATGCAAATACAAGTAGCCGGCCAAAAATTAGCTAAGTGAAAAGTTGTAAAATAAAACAGAAATTCGGCTGATCTATTTTGAAGAGAAAGTTCAAAATCAATTCTAGTAAAATCCGATTAGACAAAGTTATTTGCACTGTGTTACGAGCCAGGGCCGCGAGCAGCACGAGTGGCCGGCGAAGGGTTATTACCCTAGGAATATGATATAAATTTGTTAGTTAAGGAACGCGGACGAACCCAATGCGAAATTGAGGAGCCGCTAGGATTATTGACAGCGAGGACGAACCTGACGCGAAGTCAGGGAGCCTCTAGGAATGGAGTCAAACGCAGACGAACCAGATGCAAAACCGGGGAGCTGCTTGGAGGTTGTATAATAGCACAGACGAACCTGATGCGAAATCAGGGAGCTGTTAGGATGAGGACGAACCCAATGCAAAACTGGGGAGCCGCTAGGTTGGATAAATCTCTGTTCGGACAATTGGAATGTCGCGAAAGAGCCTGATGGTTAATCAGGGAATTGCTAGGATAATTAGTAAGCCTCGTAACTAGTATAATTTAATTGATACAATCCGAGCGGTAAGAATGTATCATGTGGGGACGTTCAATCACTTGGTTAGGATATTGGACGATAATTATGGGTTTAATGAATTTGAGTTAATTATCAAAGAAAACAAATATATTCTTACTATAGAGTTTCGTTCTACAAGTGTACTTGTGTCGCGAATGAACTGAATTTAGAATAGGAAAGAAATTGAAAGGTGATATTAGCTAAGCTAAGACGCACGGTGTTGACGCACCGGCAATGCGGGGGACTCGGAGCAACCTTGTCACTGCCTAACAGATTTTAGACCGAACTCGCGGAATCTGTACGGTTAAACTTTGATTCAAAAGGAACGAACGTCCGATCTCACTGGTAGTTGACTTCCGAGATGCAGCACGACGCGACACTATTCGTGATTACGACAGTACTAGCCCACGAGAGTAGAAATGTAAGGGCTTATATAGCCCTGCAATGACGGATGGTACTTGTCAGTACCCTTCAAGTGAACATTCGTATTTTGTCAACGACCAGTTGGTCGTGCGTACGTTTGGGCCCTAAACTAACCTAAACAATTATGTAGATTTATCTAGGGTAGCTCTGTTCGTTTATCTAGGACGGTTTCTGCCAGAGATGATATTGAACACCTGTTCGTCATCCGTAACAACTGTGATAGCAAATAAGTAATCAAAAATTAGACAGGTAAAAAGCTTGAATATAGGGTAGGAATTCGACTTTGCTCTATCTTGAAAATAAAATTTAAAATGAATTTTAGTAAAATCTAGTTAGACAATAGGATTTAAAATGCAACTACAAGTAGGCTACCGAAAATTAGCTAGGTGAGAAGTTGTAAAAGAAAACAGTAAGTCAACGGATCTATTTTGAAGAGAAATTTAAAAATCGATTTTAGAAAAATCTGATTAGACAAAGTAATTTACACTGTGATCACAAGTAAGTAACCAAAAATTAGAAACGCAAAAGTTAAATACAAATTGGGATTTCGACTGTAATTTATTTTGAAAATAAAATTGAGAATCAATTTTTAGTAAAATCTAGATACACAATAGTGCCTAAAATGCAAATACAAGTAGGCTACCAAAAATTAGCTAGGTGAGATGTTGTAAAATACAACAGTATGTCGACTGATCTATTTTGAAGAGAAAGTTTAAAATCAATTTTAGTAAAATCTGATTAGACAAAGTTATTTACATTGCGACTGCAAGTAGGTAACCAAAAATTGGACAGGTAAAAGCTTAAATATAGAGTAGGAATTCGGCCCTGATCTATTTTGGAAATATAATTCAAAATTAATTATAATAAAATGTAGTTAGGCAATACTATTTAAAAGCAAATACAAGTAGGCTACCAAATAAAAAAAAAAATTATTAAAAAATTGTAAAATAAAGCAGAATTGCGACTGAATAAAATTCAAAATCAATTTTAGTAAAACCTAATTAGGCAAAGATATCTACGCTGTGATCACAAGAAAGTAACCAAAAAGTAGACAGGTAAAAGTCTAAAATAAAGTAGGAATTCGACTGGGATCTCTCTACTTTGAAAATAAAATCTAAAATAAATTCACTAAAATCCAGTTAGACAATATTATTTACAATGCTGTCACAAGCAAGTAACCAAAAAGTAGACAGGTAAAAGCTTAAATATAGAGTAGGAATCCGACTTTGGTCTATTTTGAAAATAAAATTTAAAATCAATGGGAGTAAAATCTAGTTAGGCAATATTATCTAAAAAAGCAAATACAAGTAGGCTACCGAAAATTAGCTAGGTGAGAAGTTGTAAAAGAAAACAGTAAGTCGACTGATCTATTTTGAAGAGAAAGTTTAAAATCAATTTTAGTAAAATCTGATTAGACAAAGTTATTTACATTGCGACTGCAAGTAGGTAACCAAAAATTGGACAGGTAAAAGCTTAAATATAGAGTAGGAATTCGGCTTTGATGTATTTTGGAAATAAAATTCAAAATTAATTATAATAAAATGTAGTTAGGCAATGCTATTTAAAAGCAAATACAAGTACGCTACCAAATAAAAAAAAAAATTATTAGAAAATTGTAAAATAAAGCAGAATTGCGACTGAATAAAATTCAAAATCAATTTTAGTAAAACCTAATTAGGCAAAGATATCTACGCTGTGATCATAAGAAAGTAACCAAAAAGTAGACAGGTAAAAGTCTAAAATAAAGTAGGAATTCGACTGGGATCTCTCTACTTTGAAAATAAAATCTAAAATAAATTCACTAAAATCCAGTTAGACAATATTATTTACAATGCTGTCACAAGCAAGTAACCAAAAAGTAGACAGGTAAAAGCTTAAATATAGAGTAGGAATCCGACTTTGGTCTATTTTGGAAATAAAATTTAAAATCAATGGGAGTAAAATCTAGTTAGGCAATATTATCTAAAAAAGCAAATACAAGTAGGCTACCGAAAATTAGATGTAAAGTAAAGCAGAAATGCGACTGATCTAGATCAATAGCTATTTTCGAAGAAAAAAATTAAAACCAATTTTAGTAAAATCCAATTAGGCAAAGTTGGTTACATTGTGATCACAAATAAGTAACCAAAAATTAGAAAGGCAAAAGTTTAAAAACAAATTAGGACCTCGAGTTTGATCTATTTTGAACATAAAGTTTAAAATCAATTTTAGTAAAATCTAGATAGACAATAGTGTTTAAAATGCAAATACAAGTAGCCGGCCAAAAATTAGCTAAGTGAAAAGTTGTAAAATAAAACAGAAATTCGACTGATCTATTTTGAAGAGAAAGTTCAAAATCAATTCTAGTAAAATCCGATTAGACAAAGTTATTTGCACTGTGTTACGAGCCAGGGCCGCGAGCAGCACGAGTGGCCGGCGAAGGGTTATTACCCTAGGAATATGATATAAATTTGTTAGTTAAGGAACGCGGACGAACCCAATGCGAAATTGAGGAGCCGCTAGGATTATTGACAGCGAGGACGAACCTGACGCGAAGTCAGGGAGCCTCTAGGAATGGAGTCAAACGCAGACGAACCCGATGCAAAACCGGGGAGCTGCTAGGAGGTTGTATAATAGCACAGACGAACCTGATGCGAAATCAGGGAGCTGTTAGGATGAGGACGAACCCAATGCAAAACTGGGGAGCCGCTAGGTTGGATAAATCTCTGTTCGGACAATTGGAATGTCGCGAAAGAGCCTGATGGTTAATCAGGGAATTGCTAGGATAATTAGTAAGCCTCGTAACTAGTATAATTTAATTGATACAATCCGAGCGGTAAGAATGAATCATGTGGGGACGTTCAATCACTTGGTTAGGATATTGGACGATAATTATGGGTTTAATGAATTTGAGTTAATTATCAAAGAAGACAAATATATTCTTACTATAGAGTTTCGTTCTACAAGTGTACTTGTGTCGCGAATGAACTGAATTTAGAATAGGAAAGAAATTGAAAGGTGATATTAGCTAAGCTAAGACGCACGGTGTTGACGCACCGGCAATGCGGGGGACTCGAAGCAACCTTGTCACTGCCTAACAGATTTTAGACCGAACTCGCGGAATCTGTACGGTTAAACTTTGATTCAAAAGGAACGAACGTCCGATCTCACTGGTAGTTGACTTCCGAGATGCAGCACGACGCGACACTATTCGTGATTACGACAGTACTAGCCCACGAGAGTAGAAATGTAAGGGCTTATATAGCCCTGCAATGACGGATGGTACTTGTCAGTACCCTTCAAGTGAACATTCGTATTTTGTCAACGACCAGTTGGTCGTGCGTACGTTTGGGCCCTAAACTAACCTAAACAATTATGTAGATTTATCTAGGGTAGCTCTGTTCGTTTATCTAGGACGGTTTCTGCCAGAGATGATATTGAACACCTGTTCGTCATCCGTAACAACTGTGATAGCAAATAAGTAATCAAAAATTAGACAGGTAAAAAGCTTGAATATAGGGTAGGAATTCGACTTTGCTCTATCTTGAAAATAAAATTTAAAATGAATTTTAGTAAAATCTAGTTAGACAATAGGATTTAAAATGCAACTACAAGTAGGCTACCGAAAATTAGCTAGGTGAGAAGTTGTAAAAGAAAACAGTAAGTCAACGGATCTATTTTGAAGAGAAATTTAAAAATCGATTTTAGAAAAATCTGATTAGACAAAGTAATTTACACTGTGATCACAAGTAAGTAACCAAAAATTAGAAACGCAAAAGTTAAATACAAATTGGGATTTCGACTGTAATTTATTTTGAAAATAAAATTGAGAATCAATTTTTAGTAAAATCTAGATACACAATAGTGCCTAAAATGCAAATACAAGTAGGCTACCAAAAATTAGCTAGGTGAGATGTTGTAAAATACAACAGTATGTCGACTGATCTATTTTGAAGAGAAAGTTTAAAATCAATATTAGTAAAATCTGATTAGACAAAGTTATTTACATTGCGACTGCAAGTAGGTAACCAAAAATTGGACAGGTAAAAGCTTAAATATAGAGTAGGAATTCGGCCCTGATCTATTTTGGAAATATAATTCAAAATTAATTATAATAAAATGTAGTTAGGCAATACTATTTAAAAGCAAATACAAGTAGGCTACCAAATAAAAAAAAAATTATTAAAAAATTGTAAAATAAAGCAGAATTGCGACTGAATAAAATTCAAAATCAATTTTAGTAAAACCTAATTAGGCAAAGATATCTACGCTGTGATCACAAGAAAGTAACCAAAAAGTAGACAGGTAAAAGTCTAAAATAAAGTAGGAATTCGACTGGGATCTCTCTACTTTGAAAATAAAATCTAAAATAAATTCACTAAAATCCAGTTAGACAATATTATTTACAATGCTGTCACAAGCAAGTAACCAAAAAGTAGACAGGTAAAAGCTTAAATATAGAGTAGGAATCCGACTTTGGTCTATTTTGAAAATAAAATTTAAAATCAATGGGAGTAAAATCTAGTTAGGCAATATTATCTAAAAAAGCAAATACAAGTAGGCTACCGAAAATTAGCTAGGTGAGAAGTTGTAAAAGAAAACAGTAAGTCGACTGATCTATCTTGAAAATAAAATTTAAAATGAATTTTAGTAAAATCTAGTTAGACAATAGGATTTAAAATGCAACTACAAGTAGGCTACCGAAAATTAGCTAGGTGAGAAGTTGTAAAAGAAAACAGTAAGTCAACGGATCTATTTTGAAGAGAAATTTAAAAATCGATTTTAGAAAAATCTGATTAGACAAAGTAATTTACACTGTGATCACAAGTAAGTAACCAAAAATTAGAAACGCAAAAGTTAAATACAAATTGGGATTTCGACTGTAATTTATTTTGAAAATAAAATTGAGAATCAATTTTTAGTAAAATCTAGATACACAATAGTGCCTAAAATGCAAATACAAGTAGGCTACCAAAAATTAGCTAGGTGAGATGTTGTAAAATACAACAGTATGTCGACTGATCTATTTTGAAGAGAAAGTTTAAAATCAATATTAGTAAAATCTGATTAGACAAAGTTATTTACATTGCGACTGCAAGTAGGTAACCAAAAATTGGACAGGTAAAAGCTTAAATATAGAGTAGGAATTCGGCCCTGATCTATTTTGGAAATATAATTCAAAATTAATTATAATAAAATGTAGTTAGGCAATACTATTTAAAAGCAAATACAAGTAGGCTACCAAATAAAAAAAAAATTATTAAAAAATTGTAAAATAAAGCAGAATTGCGACTGAATAAAATTCAAAATCAATTTTAGTAAAACCTAATTAGGCAAAGATATCTACGCTGTGATCACAAGAAAGTAACCAAAAAGTAGACAGGTAAAAGTCTAAAATAAAGTAGGAATTCGACTGGGATCTCTCTACTTTGAAAATAAAATCTAAAATAAATTCACTAAAATCCAGTTAGACAATATTATTTACAATGCTGTCACAAGCAAGTAACCAAAAAGTAGACAGGTAAAAGCTTAAATATAGAGTAGGAATCCGACTTTGGTCTATTTTGAAAATAAAATTTAAAATCAATGGGAGTAAAATCTAGTTAGGCAATATTATCTAAAAAAGCAAATACAAGTAGGCTACCGAAAATTAGCTAGGTGAGAAGTTGTAAAAGAAAACAGTAAGTCGACTGATCTATTTTGAAGAGAAAGTTTAAAATCAATTTTAGTAAAATCTGATTAGACAAAGTTATTTACATTGCGACTGCAAGTAGGTAACCAAAAATTGGACAGGTAAAAGCTTAAATATAGAGTAGGAATTCGGCTTTGATGTATTTTGGAAATAAAATTCAAAATTAATTATAATAAAATGTAGTTAGGCAATGCTATTTAAAAGCAAATACAAGTACGCTACCAAATAAAAAAAAAAATTATTAGAAAATTGTAAAATAAAGCAGAATTGCGACTGAATAAAATTCAAAATCAATTTTAGTAAAACCTAATTAGGCAAAGATATCTACGCTGTGATCACAAGAAAGTAACCAAAAAGTAGACAGGTAAAAGTCTAAAATAAAGTAGGAATTCGACTGGGATCTCTCTACTTTGAAAATAAAATCTAAAATAAATTCACTAAAATCCAGTTAGACAATATTATTTACAATGCTGTCACAAGCAAGTAACCAAAAAGTAGACAGGTAAAAGCTTAAATATAGAGTAGGAATCCGACTTTGGTCTATTTTGAAAATAAAATTTAAAATCAATGGGAGTAAAATCTAGTTAGGCAATATTATCTAAAAAAGCAAATACAAGTAGGCTACCAAAAATTAGATGTAAAGTAAAGCAGAAATGCGACTGATCTAGATCAATAGCTATTTTCGAAGAAAAAAATTAAAACCAATTTTAGTAAAATCCAATTAGGCAAAGTTGGTTACATTGTGATCACAAATAAGTAACCAAAAATTAGAAAGGCAAAAGTTTAAAAACAAATTAGGACCTCGAGTTTGATCTATTTTGAACATAAAGTTTAAAATCAATTTTAGTAAAATCTAGATAGACAATAGTGTTTAAAATGCAAATACAAGTAGCCGGCCAAAAATTAGCTAAGTGAAAAGTTGTAAAATACAACAGAAATTCGGCTGATCTATTTTGAAGAGAAAGTTCAAAATCAATTCTAGTAAAATCCGATTAGACAAAGTTATTTGCACTGTGTTACGAGCCAGGGCCGCGAGCAGCACGAGTGGCCGGCGAAGGGTTATTACCCTAGGAATATGATATAAATTTGTTAGTTAAGGAACGCGGACGAACCCAATGCGAAATTGAGGAGCCGCTAGGATTATTGACAGCGAGGACGAACCTGACGCGAAGTCAGGGAGCCTCTAGGAATGGAGTCAAACGCAGACGAACCAGATGCAAAACCGGGGAGCTGCTAGGAGGTTGTATAATAGCACAGACGAACCTGATGCGAAATCAGGGAGCTGTTAGGATGAGGACGAACCCAATGCAAAACTGGGGAGCCGCTAGGTTGGATAAATCTCTGTTCGGACAATTGGAATGTCGCGAAAGAGCCTGATGGTTAATCAGGGAATTCCTAGGATAATTAGTAAGCCTCGTAACTAGTATAATTTAATTGATACAATCCGAGCGGTAAGAATGTATCATGTGGGGACGTTCAATCACTTGGTTAGGATATTGGACGATAATTATGGGTTTAATGAATTTGAGTTAATTATCAAAGAAGACAAATATATTCTTACTATAGAGTTTCGTTCTACAAGTGTACTTGTGTCGCGAATGAACTGAATTTAGAATAGGAAAGAAATTGAAAGGTGATATTAGCTAAGCTAAGACGCACGGTGTTGACGCACCGGCAATGCGGGGGACTCGGAGCAACCTTGTCACTGCCAAACAGATTTTAGACCGAACTCGCGGAATCTGTACGGTTAAACTTTGATTCAAAAGGAACGAACGTCCGATCTCACTGGTAGTTGACTTCCTAGATGCAGCACGACGCGACACTATTCGTGATTACGACAGTACTAGCCCACGAGAGTAGAAATGTAAGGGCTTATATAGCCCTGCAATGACGGATGGTACTTGTCAGTACCCTTCAAGTGAACATTCGTATTTTGTCAACGTCCAGTTGGTCGTGCGTACGTTTGGGCCCTAAACTAACCTAAACAATTATGTAGATTTATCTAGGGTAGCTCTGTTCGTTTATCTAGGACGGTTTCTGCCAGAGATGATATTGAACACCTGTTCGTCATCCGTAACAACTGTGATAGCAAATAAGTAATCAAAAATTAGACAGGTAAAAAGCTTGAATATAGGGTAGGAATTCGACTTTGCTCTATCTTGAAAATAAAATTTAAAATGAATTTTAGTAAAATCTAGTTAGACAATAGGATTTAAAATGCAACTACAAGTAGGCTACCGAAAATTAGCTAGGTGAGAAGTTGTAAAAGAAAACAGTAAGTCAACGGATCTATTTTGAAGAGAAATTTAAAAATCGATTTTAGAAAAATCTGATTAGACAAAGTAATTTACACTGTGATCACAAGTAAGTAACCAAAAATTAGAAACGCAAAAGTTAAATACAAATTGGGATATCGACTGTAATTTATTTTGAAAATAAAATTGAGAATCAATTTTTAGTAAAATCTAGATACACAATAGTGCCTAAAATGCAAATACAAGTAGGCTACCAAAAATTAGCTAGGTGAGATGTTGTAAAATACAACAGTATGTCGACTGATCTATTTTGAAGAGAAAGTTTAAAATCAATATTAGTAAAATCTGATTAGACAAAGTTATTTACATTGCGACTGCAAGTAGGTAACCAAAAATTGGACAGGTAAAAGCTTAAGTATAGAGTAGGAATTCGGCCCTGATCTATTTTGGAAATATAATTCAAAATTAATTATAATAAAATGTAGTTAGGCAATACTATTTAAAAGCAAATACAAGTAGGCTACCAAATAAAAAAAAAATTATTAAAAAATTGTAAAATAAAGCAGAATTGCGACTGAATAAAATTCAAAATCAATTTTAGTAAAACCTAATTAGGCAAAGATATCTACGCTGTGATCACAAGAAAGTAACCAAAAAGTAGACAGGTAAAAGTCTAAAATAAAGTAGGAATTCGACTGGGATCTCTCTACTTTGAAAATAAAATCTAAAATAAATTCACTAAAATCCAGTTAGACAATATTATTTACAATGCTGTCACAAGCAAGTAACCAAAAAGTAGACAGGTAGAAGCTTAAATATAGAGTAGGAATCCGACTTTGGTCTATTTTGAAAATAAAATTTAAAATCAATGGGAGTAAAATCTAGTTAGGCAATATTATCTAAAAAAGCAAATACAAGTAGGCTACCGAAAATTAGCTAGGTGAGAAGTTGTAAAAGAAAACAGTAAGTCGACTGATCTATTTTGAAGAGAAAGTTTAAAATCAATTTTAGTAAAATCTGATTAGACAAAGTTATTTACATTGCGACTGCAAGTAGGTAACCAAAAATTGGACAGGTAAAAGCTTAAATATAGAGTAGGAATTCGGCTTTGATGTATTTTGGAAATAAAATTCAAAATTAATTATAATAAAATGTAGTTAGGCAATGCTATTTAAAAGCAAATACAAGTACGCTACCAAATAAAAAAAAAAATTATTAGAAAATTGTAAAATAAAGCAGAATTGCGACTGAATAAAATTCAAAATCAATTTTAGTAAAACCTAATTAGGCAAAGATATCTACGCTGTGATCACAAGAAAGTAACCAAAAAGTAGACAGGTAAAAGTCTAAAATAAAGTAGGAATTCGACTGGGATCTCTCTACTTTGAAAATAAAATCTAAAATAAATTCACTAAAATCCAGTTAGACAATATTATTTACAATGCTGTCACAAGCAAGTAACCAAAAAGTAGACAGGTAAAAGCTTAAATATAGAGTAGGAATCCGACTTTGGTCTATTTTGAAAATAAAATTTAAAATCAATGGGAGTAAAATCTAGTTAGGCAATATTATCTAAAAAAGCAAATACAAGTAGGCTACCAAAAATTAGATGTAAAGTAAAGCAGAAATGCGACTGATCTAGATCAATAGCTATTTTCGAAGAAAAAAATTAAAACCAATTTTAGTAAAATCCAATTAGGCAAAGTTGGTTACATTGTGATCACAAATAAGTAACCAAAAATTAGAAAGGCAAAAGTTTAAAAACAAATTAGGACCTCGAGTTTGATCTATTTTGAACATAAAGTTTAAAATCAATTTTAGTAAAATCTAGATAGACAATAGTGTTTAAAATGCAAATACAAGTAGCCGGCCAAAAATTAGCTAAGTGAAAAGTTGTAAAATACAACAGAAATTCGGCTGATCTATTTTGAAGAGAAAGTTCAAAATCAATTCTAGTAAAATCCGATTAGACAAAGTTATTTGCACTGTGTTACGAGCCAGGGCCGCGAGCAGCACGAGTGGCCGGCGAAGGGTTATTACCCTAGGAATATGATATAAATTTGTTAGTTAAGGAACGCGGACGAACCCAATGCGAAATTGAGGAGCCGCTAGGATTATTGACAGCGAGGACGAACCTGACGCGAAGTCAGGGAGCCTCTAGGAATGGAGTCAAACGCAGACGAACCAGATGCAAAACCGGGGAGCTGCTAGGAGGTTGTATAATAGCACAGACGAACCTGATGCGAAATCAGGGAGCTGTTAGGATGAGGACGAACCCAATGCAAAACTGGGGAGCCGCTAGGTTGGATAAATCTCTGTTCGGACAATTGGAATGTCGCGAAAGAGCCTGATGGTTAATCAGGGAATTGCTAGGATAATTAGTAAGCCTCGTAACTAGTATAATTTAATTGATACAATCCGAGCGGTAAGAATGTATCATGTGGGGACGTTCAATCACTTGGTTAGGATATTGGACGATAATTATGGGTTTAATGAATTTGAGTTAATTATCAAAGAAGACAAATATATTCTTACTATAGAGTTTCGTTCTACAAGTGTACTTGTGTCGCGAATGAACTGAATTTAGAATAGGAAAGAAATTGAAAGGTGATATTAGCTAAGCTAAGACGCACGGTGTTGACGCACCGGCAATGCGGGGGACTCGGAGCAACCTTGTCACTGCCTAACAGATTTTAGACCGAACTCGCGGAATCTGTACGGTTAAACTTTGATTCAAAAGGAACGAACGTCCGATCTCACTGGTAGTTGACTTCCGAGATGCAGCACGACGCGACACTATTCGTGATTACGACAGTACTAGCCCACGAGAGTAGAAATGTAAGGGCTTATATAGCCCTGCAATGACGGATGGTACTTGTCAGTACCCTTCAAGTGAACATTCGTATTTTGTCAACGACCAGTTGGTCGTGCGTACGTTTGGGCCCTAAACTAACCTAAACAATTATGTAGATTTATCTAGGGTATCTCTGTTCGTTTATCTAGGACGGTTTCTGCCAGAGATGATATTGAACACCTGTTCGTCATCCGTAACAACTGTGATAGCAAATAAGTAATCAAAAATTAGACAGGTAAAAAGCTAGAATATAGGGTAGGAATTCGACTTTGCTCTATCTTGAAAATAAAATTTAAAATGAATTTTAGTAAAATCTAGTTAGACAATAGGATTTAAAATGCAACTACAAGTAGGCTACCGAAAATTAGCTAGGTGAGAAGTTGTAAAAGAAAACAGTAAGTCAACGGATCTATTTTGAAGAGAAATTCAAAAATCGATTTTAGAAAAATCTGATTAGACAAAGTAATTTACACTGTGATCACAAGTAAGTAACCAAAAATTAGAAACGCAAAAGTTAAAAACAAATTGGGATTTCGACTGAAATTTATTTTGAAAATGAAATTGAGAATCAATTTTTAGTAAAATCTAGATACACAATAGTGCTTAAAATGCAAATACAAGTAGGCTACCAAAAATTAGCTAGGTGAGATGTTGTAAAATACAACAGTAAGTCGACTGATCTATTTTGAAGAGAAAGTTTAAAATCAATTTTAGTAAAATCTGATTAGACAAAGTTATTTACATTGCGACTGCAAGTAGGTAACCAAAAATTGGACAGGTAAAAGCTTAAATATAGAGTAGGAATTCGGCCCTGATCTATTTTGGAAATATAATTCAAAATTAATTATAATAAAATGTAGTTAGGCAATACTATTTAAAAGCAAATACAAGTAGGCTACCAAATAAAAAAAAAAATTATTAAAAAATTGTAAAATAAAGCAGAATTGCGACTGAATAAAATTCAAAATCAATTTTAGTAAAACCTAATTAGGCAAAGATATCTACGCTGTGATCACAAGAAAGTAACCAAAAAGTAGACAGGTAAAAGTCTCAAATAAAGTAGGAATTCGACTGGGATCTCTCTACTTTGAAAATAAAATCTAAAATAAATTCACTAAAATCCAGTTAGACAATATTATTTACAATGCTGTCACAAGCAAGTAACCAAAAAGTAGACAGGTAAAAGCTTAAATATAGAGTAGGAATCCGACTTTGGTCTATTTTGGAAATAAAATTTAAAATCAGTGGGAGTAAAATCTAGTTAGGCAATATTATCTAAAAAAGCAAATACAAGTAGGCTACCAAAAATTAGATGTAAAGTAAAGCAGAAATGCGACTGATCTAGATCAATAGCTATTTTCGAAGAAAAAAATTAAAACCAATTTTAGTAAAATCCAATTAGGCAAAGTTGGTTACATTGTGATCACAAATAAGTAACCAAAAATTAGAAAGGCAAAAGTTTAAAAACAAATTAGGACCTCGAGTTTGATCTATTTTGAACATAAAGTTTAAAATCAATTTTAGTAAAATCTAGATAGACAATAGTGTTTAAAATGCAAATACAAGTAGCCGGCCAAAAATTAGCTAAGTGAAAAGTTGTAAAATAAAACAGAAATTCGACTGATCTATTTTGAAGAGAAAGTTCAAAATCAATTCTAGTAAAATCCGATTAGACAAAGTTATTTGCACTGTGTTACGAGCCAGGGCCGCGAGCAGCACGAGTGGCCGGCGAAGGGTTATTACCCTAGGAATATGATATAAATTTGTTAGTTAAGGAACGCGGACGAACCCAATGCGAAATTGAGGAGCCGCTAGGATTATTGACAGCGAGGACGAACCTGACGCGAAGTCAGGGAGCCTCTAGGAATGGAGTCAAACGAAGACGAACCCGATGCAAAACCGGGGAGCTGCTAGGAGGTTGTATAATAGCACAGACGAACCTGATGCGAAATCAGGGAGCTGTTAGGATGAGGACGAACCCAATGCAAAACTGGGGAGCCGCTAGGTTGGATAAATCTCTGTTCGGACAATTGGAATGTCGCGAAAGAGCCTGATGGTTAATCAGGGAATTGCTAGGATAATTAGTAAGCCTCGTAACTAGTATAATTTAATTGATACAATCCGAGCGGTAAGAATGTATCATGTGGGGACGTTCAATCACTTGGTTAGGATATTGGACGATAATTATGGGTTTAATGAATTTGAGTTAATTATCAAAGAAGACAAATATATTCTTACTATAGAGTTTCGTTCTACAAGTGTACTTGTGTCGCGAATGAACTGAATTTAGAATAGGAAAGAAATTGAAAGGTGATATTAGCTAAGCTAAGACGCACGGTGTTGACGCACCGGCAATGCGGGGGACTCGGAGCAACCTTGTCACTGCCTAACAGATTTTAGACCGAACTCGCGGAATCTGTACGGTTAAACTTTGATTCAAAAGGAACGAACGTCCGATCTCACTGGTAGTTGACTTCCGAGATGCAGCACGACGCGACACTATTCGTGATTACGACAGTACTAGCCCACGAGAGTAGAAATGTAAGGGCTTATATAGCCCTGCAATGACGGATGGTACTTGTCAGTACCCTTCAAGTGAACATTCGTATTTTGTCAACGACCAGTTGGTCGTGCGTACGTTTGGGCCCTAAACTAACCTAAACAATTATGTAGATTTATCTAGGGTAGCTCTGTTCGTTTATCTAGGACGGTTTCTGCCAGAGATGATATTGAACACCTGTTCGTCATCCGTAACAACTGTGATAGCAAATAAGTAATCAAAAATTAGACAGGTAAAAAGCTTGAATATAGGGTAGGAATTCGACTTTGCTCTATCTTGAAAATAAAATTTAAAATGAATTTTAGTAAAATCTAGTTAGACAATAGGATTTAAAATGCAACTACAAGTAGGCTACCGAAAATTAGCTAGGTGAGAAGTTGTAAAAGAAAACAGTAAGTCAACGGATCTATTTTGAAGAGAAATTTTAAAATCGATTTTAGAAAAATCTGATTAGACAAAGTAATTTACACTGTGATCACAAGTAAGTAACCAAAAATTAGAAACGCAAAAGTTAAAAACAAATTGGGATTTCGACTGTAATTTATTTTGAAAATAAAATTGAGAATCAATTTTTAGTAAAATCTAGATACACAATAGTGCCTAAAATGCAAATACAAGTAGGCTACCAAAAATTAGCTAGGTGAGATGTTGTAAAATACAACAGTAAGTCGACTGATCTATTTTGAAGAGAAAGTTTAAAATCAATTTTAGTAAAATCTGATTAGACAAAGTTATTTACATTGCGACTGCAAGTAGGTAACCAAAAATTGGACAGGTAAAAGCTTAAATATAGAGTAGGAATTCGGCCCTGATCTATTTTGGAAATATAATTCAAAATTAATTATAATAAAATGTAGTTAGGCAATACTATTTAAAAGCAAATACAAGTAGGCTATCAAATAAAAAAAAAATTATTAAAAAATTGTAAAATAAAGCAGAATTGCGACTGAATAAAATTCAAAATCAATTTTAGTAAAACCTAATTAGGCAAAGATATCTACGCTGTGATCACAAGAAAGTAACCAAAAAGTAGACAGGTAAAAGTCTAAAATAAAGTAGGAATTCGACTGGGATCTCTCTACTTTGAAAATAAAATCTAAAATAAATTCACTAAAATCCAGTTAGACAATATTATTTACAATGCTGTCACAAGCAAGTAACCAAAAAGTAGACAGGTAAAAGCTTAAATATAGAGTAGGAATCCGACTTTGGTCTATTTTGAAAATAAAATTTAAATTCAATGGGAGTAAAATCTAGTTAGGCAATATTATCTAAAAAAGCAAATACAAGTAGGCTACCAAAAATTAGATGTAAAGTAAAGCAGAAATGCGACTGATCTAGATCAATAGCTATTTTCGAAGAAAAAAATTAAAACCAATTTTAGTAAAATCCAATTAGGCAAAGTTGGTTACATTGTGATCACAAATAAGTAACCAAAAATTAGAAAGGCAAAAGTTTAAAAACAAATTAGGACCTCGAGTTTGATCTATTTTGAACATAAAGTTTAAAATCAATTTTAGTAAAATCTAGATAGACAATAGTGTTTAAAATGCAAATACAAGTAGCCGGCCAAAAATTAGCTAAGTGAAAAGTTGTAAAATAAAACAGAAATTCGACTGATCTATTTTGAAGAGAAAGTTCAAAATCAATTCTAGTAAAATCCGATTAGACAAAGTTATTTGCACTGTGTTACGAGCCAGGGCCGCGAGCAGCACGAGTGGCCGGCGAAGGGTTATTACCCTAGGAATATGATATAAATTTGTTAGTTAAGGAACGCGGACGAACCCAATGCGAAATTGAGGAGCCGCTAGGATTATTGACAGCGAGGACGAACCTGACGCGAAGTCAGGGAGCCTCTAGGAATGGAGTCAAACGCAGACGAACCCGATGCAAAACCGGGGAGCTGCTAGGAGGTTGTATAATAGCACAGACGAACCTGATGCGAAATCAGGGAGCTGTTAGGATGAGGACGAACCCAATGCAAAACTGGGGAGCCGCTAGGTTGGATAAATCTCTGTTCGGACAATTGGAATGTCGCGAAAGAGCCTGATGGTTAATCAGGGAATTGCTAGGATAATTAGTAAGCCTCGTAACTAGTATAATTTAATTGATACAATCCGAGCGGTAAGAATGTATCATGTGGGGACGTTCAATCACTTGGTTAGGATATTGGACGATAATTATGGGTTTAATGAATTTGAGTTAATTATCAAAGAAGACAAATATATTCTTACTATAGAGTTTCGTTCTACAAGTGTACTTGTGTCGCGAATGAACTGAATTTAGAATAGGAAAGAAATTGAAAGGTGATATTAGCTAAGCTAAGACGCACGGTGTTGACGCACCGGCAATGCGGGGGACTCGGAGCAACCTTGTCACTGCCTAACAGATTTTAGACCGAACTCGCGGAATCTGTACGGTTAAACTTTGATTCAAAAGGAACGAACGTCCGATCTCACTGGTAGTTGACTTCCGAGATGCAGCACGACGCGACACTATTCGTGATTACGACAGTACTAGCCCACGAGAGTAGAAATGTAAGGGCTTATATAGCCCTGCAATGACGGATGGTACTTGTCAGTACCCTTCAAGTGAACATTCGTATTTTGTCAACGACCAGTTGGTCGTGCGTACGTTTGGGCCCTAAACTAACCTAAACAATTATGTAGATTTATCTAGGGTAGCTCTGTTCGTTTATCTAGGACGGTTTCTGCCAGAGATGATATTGAACACCTGTTCGTCATCCGTAACAACTGTGATAGCAAATAAGTAATCAAAAATTAGACAGGTAAAAAGCTTGAATATAGGGTAGGAATTCGACTTTGCTCTATCTTGAAAATAAAATTTAAAATGAATTTTAGTAAAATCTAGTTAGACAATAGGATTTAAAATGCAACTACAAGTAGGCTACCGAAAATTAGCTAGGTGAGAAGTTGTAAAAGAAAACAGTAAGTCAACGGATCTATTTTGAAGAGAAATTTAAAAATCGATTTTAGAAAAATCTGATTAGACAAAGTAATTTACACTGTGATCACAAGTAAGTAACCAAAAATTAGAAACGCAAAAGTTAAAAACAAATTGGGATTTCGACTGTAATTTATTTTGAAAATAAAATTGAGAATCAATTTTTAGTAAAATCTAGATACACAATAGTGCCTAAAATGCAAATACAAGTAGGCTACCAAAAATTAGCTAGGTGAGATGTTGTAAAATACACCAGTATGTCGACTGATCTATTTTGAAGAGAAAGTTTAAAATCAATTTTAGTAAAATCTGATTAGACAAAGTTATTTACATTGCGACTGCAAGTAGGTAACCAAAAATTGGACAGGTAAAAGCTTAAATATAGAGTAGGAATTCGGCCCTGATCTATTTTGGAAATATAATTCAAAATTAATTATAATAAAATGTAGATAGGCAATACTATTTAAAAGCAAATACAAGTAGGCTACCAAATAAAAAAAAAAAATTATTAAAAAATTGTAAAATAAAGCAGAATTGCGACTGAATAAAATTCAAAATCAATTTTAGTAAAACCTAATTAGGCAAAGATATCTACGCTGTGATCACAAGAAAGTAACCAAAAAGTAGACAGGTAAAAGTCTCAAATAAAGTAGGAATTCGACTGGGATCTCTCTACTTTGAAAATAAAATCTAAAATAAATTCACTAAAATCCAGTTAGACAATATTATTTACAATGCTGTCACAAGCAAGTAACCAAAAAGTAGACAGGTAAAAGCTTAAATATAGAGTAGGAATCCGACTTTGGTCTATTTTGAAAATAAAATTTAAAATCAATGGGAGTAAAATCTAGTTAGGCAATATTATCTAAAAAAGCAAATACAAGTAGGCTACCAAAAATTAGATGTAAAGTAAAGCAGAAATGCGACTGATCTAGATCAATAGCTATTTTCGAAGAAAAAAATTAACACCAATTTTAGTAAAATCCAATTAGGCAAAGTTGGTTACATTGTGATCACAAATAAGTAACCAAAAATTAGAAAGGCAAAAGTTTAAAAACAAATTAGGACTTCGAGTTTGATCTATTTTGAACATAAAGTTTAAAATCAATTTTAGTAAAATCTAGATAGACAATAGTGTTTAAAATGCAAATACAAGTAGCCGGCCAAAAATTAGCTAAGTGAAAAGTTGTAAAATAAAACAGAAATTCGACTGATCTATTTTGAAGAGAAAGTTCAAAATCAATTCTAGTAAAATCCGATTAGACAAAGTTATTTGCACTGTGTTACGAGCCAGGGCCGCGAGCAGCACGAGTGGCCGGCGAAGGGTTATTACCCTAGGAATATGATATAAATTTGTTAGTTAAGGAACGCGGACGAACCCAATGCGAAATTGAGGAGCCGCTAGGATTATTGACAGCGAGGACGAACCTGACGCGAAGTCAGGGAGCCTCTAGGAATGGAGTCAAACGCAGACGAACCCGATGCAAAACCGGGGAGCTGCTAGGAGGTTGTATAATAGCACAGACGAACCTGATGCGAAATCAGGGAGCTGTTAGGATGAGGACGAACCCAATGCAAAACTGGGGAGCCGCTAGGTTGGATAAATCTCTGTTCGGACAATTGGAATGTCGCGAAAGAGCCTGATGGTTAATCAGGGAATTGGCAGGATAATTAGTAAGCCTCGTAACTAGTATAATTTAATTGATACAATCCGAGCGGTAAGAATGTATCATGTGGGGACGTTCAATCACTTGGTTAGGATATTGGACGATAATTATGGGTTTAATGAATTTGAGTTAATTATCAAAGAAGACAAATATATTCTTACTATAGAGTTTCGTTCTACAAGTGTACTTGTGTCGCGAATGAACTGAATTTAGAATAGGAAAGAAATTGAAAGGTGATATTAGCTAAGCTAAGACGCACGGTGTTGACGCACCGGCAATGCGGGGGACTCGGAGCAACCTTGTCACTGCCTAACAGATTTTAGACCGAACTCGCGGAATCTGTACGGTTAAACTTTGATTCAAAAGGAACGAACGTCCGATCTCACTGGTAGTTGACTTCCGAGATGCAGCACGACGCGACACTATTCGTGATTACGACAGTACTAGCCCACGAGAGTAGAAATGTAAGGGCTTATATAGCCCTGCAATGACGGATGGTACTTGTCAGTACCCTTCAAGTGAACATTCGTATTTTGTCAACGACCAGTTGGTCGTGCGTACGTTTGGGCCCTAAACTAACCTAAACAATTATGTAGATTTATCTAGGGTAGCTCTGTTCGTTTATCTAGGACGGTTTCTGCCAGAGATGATATTGAACACCTGTTCGTCATCCGTAACAACTGTGATAGCAAATAAGTAATCAAAAATTAGACAGGTAAAAAGCTTGAATATAGGGTAGGAATTCGACTTTGCTCTATCTTGAAAATAAAATTTAAAATGAATTTTAGTAAAATCTAGTTAGACAATAGGATTTAAAATGCAACTACAAGTAGGCTACCGAAAATTAGCTAGGTGAGAAGTTGTAAAAGAAAACAGTAAGTCAACGGATCTATTTTGAAGAGAAATTTAAAAATCGATTATAGAAAAATCTGATTAGACAAAGTAATTTACACTGTGATCACAAGTAAGTAACCAAAAATTAGAAACGCAAAAGTTAAAAACAAATTGGGATTTCGACTGTAATTTATTTTGAAAATAAAATTGAGAATCAATTTTTAGTAAAATCTAGATACACAATAGTGCCTAAAATGCAAATACAAGTAGGCTACCAAAAATTAGCTAGGTGAGATGTTGTAAAATACAACAGTAAGTCGACTGATCTATTTCGAAGAGAAAGTTTAAAATCAATTTTAGTAAAATCTGATTAGACAAAGTTATTTACATTGCGACTGCAAGTAGGTAACCAAAAATTGGACAGGTAAAAGCTTAAATATAGAGTAGGAATTCGGCCCTGATCTATTTTGGAAATATAATTCAAAATTAATTATAATAAAATGTAGTTAGGCAATACTATTTAAAAGCAAATACAAGTAGGCTACCAAATAAAAAAAAAAATTATTAAAAAATTGTAAAATAAAGCAGAATTGCGACTGAATAAAATTCAAAATCAATTTTAGTAAAACCTAATTAGGCAAAGATATCTACGCTGTGATCACAAGAAAGTAACCAAAAAGTAGACAGGTAAAAGTCTCAAATAAAGTAGGAATTCGACTGGGATCTCTCTACTTTGAAAATAAAATCTAAAATAAATTCACTAAAATCCAGTTAGACAATATTATTTACAATGCTGTCACAAGCAAGTAACCAAAAAGTAGACAGGTAAAAGCTTAAATATAGAGTAGGAATCCGACTTTGGTCTATTTTGAAAATAAAATTTAAAATCAATGGTAGTAAAATCTAGTTAGGCAATATTATCTAAAAAAGCAAATACAAGTAGGCTACCAAAAATTAGATGTAAAGTAAAGCAGAAATGCGACTGATCTAGATCAATAGCTATTTTCGAAGAAAAAAATTAAAACCAATTTTAGTAAAATCCAATTAGGCAAAGTTGGTTACATTGTGATCACAAATAAGTAACCAAAAATTAGAAAGGCAAAAGTTTAAAAACAAATTAGGACCTCGAGTTTGATCTATTTTGAACATAAAGTTTAAAATCAATTTTAGTAAAATCTAGATAGACAATAGTGTTTAAAATGCAAATACAAGTAGCCGGCCAAAAATTAGCTAAGTGAAAAGTTGTAAAATAAAACAGAAATTCGACTGATCTATTTTGAAGAGAAAGTTCAAAATCAATTCTAGTAAAATCCGATTAGACAAAGTTATTTGCACTGTGTTACGAGCCAGGGCCGCGAGCAGCACGAGTGGCCGGCGAAGGGTTATTACCCTAGGAATATGATATAAATTTGTTAGTTAAGGAACGCGGACGAACCCAATGCGAAATTGAGGAGCCGCTAGGATTATTGACAGCGAGGACGAACCTGACGCGAAGTCAGGGAGCCTCTAGGAATGGAGTCAAACGCAGACGAACCCGATGCAAAACCGGGGAGCTGCTAGGAGGTTGTATAATAGCACAGACGAACCTGATGCGAAATCAGGGAGCTGTTAGGATGAGGACGAACCCAATGCAAAACTGGGGAGCCGCTAGGTTGGATAAATCTCTGTTCGGACAATTGGAATGTCGCGAAAGAGCCTGATGGTTAATCAGGGAATTGCTAGGATAATTAGTAAGCCTCGTAACTAGTATAATTTAATTGATACAATCCGAGCGGTAAGAATGTATCATGTGGGGACGTTCAATCACTTGGTTAGGATATTGGACGATAATTATGGGTTTAATGAATTTGAGTTAATTATCAAAGAAGACAAATATATTCTTACTATAGAGTTTCGTTCTACAAGTGTACTTGTGTCGCGAATGAACTGAATTTAGAATAGGAAAGAAATTGAAAGGTGATATTAGCTAAGCTAAGACGCACGGTGTTGACGCACCGGCAATGCGGGGGACTCGGAGCAACCTTGTCACTGCCTAACAGATTTTAGACCGAACTCGCGGAATCTGTACGGTTAAACTTTGATTCAAAAGGAACGAACGTCCGATCTCACTGGTAGTTGACTTCCGAGATGCAGCACGACGCGACACTATTCGTGATTACGACAGTACTAGCCCACGAGAGTAGAAATGTAAGGGCTTATATAGCCCTGCAATGACGGATGGTACTTGTCAGTACCCTTCAAGTGAACATTCGTATTTTGTCAACGACCAGTTGGTCGTGCGTACGTTTGGGCCCTAAACTAACCTAAACAATTATGTAGATTTATCTAGGGTAGCTCTGTTCGTTTATCTAGGACGGTTTCTGCCAGAGATGATATTGAACACCTGTTCGTCATCCGTAACAACTGTGATAGCAAATAAGTAATCAAAAATTAGACAGGTAAAAAGCTTGAATATAGGGTAGGAATTCGACTTTGCTCTATCTTGAAAATAAAATTTAAAATGAATTTTAGTAAAATCTAGTTAGACAATAGGATTTAAAATGCTACTACAAGTAGGCTACCGAAAATTAGCTAGGTGAGAAGTTGTAAAAGAAAACAGTAAGTCAACGGATCTATTTTGAAGAGAAATTTTAAAATCGATTTTAGAAAAATTTGATTAGACAAAGTAATTTACACTGTGATCACAAGTAAGTAACCAAAAATTAGAAACGCAAAAGTTAAAAACAAATTGGGATTTCGACTGTAATTTATTTTGAAAATAAAATTGAGAATCAATTTTTAGTAAAATCTAGATACACAATAGTGCCTAAAATGCAAATACAAGTAGGCTACCAAAAATTAGCTAGGTGAGAAGTTTTAAAATACAACAGTAAGTCGACTGATCTATTTTGAAGAGAAATTTTAAAATCGATTTTAGAAAAATCTGATTAGACAAAGTTATTTACACTGTGATCACAAGTAAGTAACCAGAAATTAGAAACGCAAAAGTTAAAAATAAATTGGGATTTCGACTGTAATTTATTTTGAGAATAAAATTGACAATCAATTTTTAGTAAAATCTAGATACACAATAGTGCCTAAAATGCAAATACAAGTAGGCTACCAAAAATTAGCTAGGTGAGAAGTTGTAAAATACAACAGTAAGTCGACTGATCTATTTTGAAGAGAAAGTTTAAAATCAATTTTAATAAAATCTGATTAGACAAAGTTATTTACATTGCGACTGCAAGTAGGTAACCAAAAATTGGACAGGTAAGAGCTTAAATATAGAGAGGAATTCGGCTTTGATCTATTTTGGAAATAAAATTCAAAATTAATTATAATAAAATGTAGTTAGGCAATACTATTTAAAAGCAAATACAAGTAGGCTACCAAAAAAAAAAAAATTAATTAGAAAAATTGTAAAATAAAGCAGAATTGCGACTGAATAAAATTCAAAATCAATTTTAGCAAAACCTAATTTGGCAAAGATATCTACGCTGTGATCACAAGAAAGTAACCAAAAAGTAGATAGGTAAAAGTCTAAGATAAAGTAGAAATTCGACTGGGATCTCTCTACTTTGAAAATAAAATCTAAAATGAATTCATTCAAATCCAGTTAGACGATATTATTTACAATGCTGTCACAAGCAAGTAACCAAAAAGTAGACAGGCAAAAGCTTAAATATAGAGTAGGAATCCGACTTTGATCTATTTTGAAAATAAAATTTAAAATCAATGGTAGTAAAATCTAGTTAGGCAATATTATCTAAAAAAGCAAATACAAGTAGGCTACCAAAATTTAACTAGGTAAAAGTTGTATAATAAAGTAGAAATTCGACATTGATCTACTTTGAAGAGGAAATTTAAAATCAATTTTAGTAAAATCTAGTTAGACAATAGTATTTAAAATGCAACTACAAGTAGGATACCAAAAAAGTATCTAGGTAAAAGTTGTAAAATAAAACAGAAATTCGACTGATCTATTTCGAAGAGAAAGTTTAAAATCAATTTTAGTAAAATCTGATTAGACAAAGTCATTTACATTGTGATTACTAGTATGCAACCAAAAATTAGACAGGTGAAAGTTTAAAATAAAGTAGGAACTCGACTGGGATCTAGTTTGGAAATAAAAATTTAAAATAAATTTAGTTGTTTCGTACAAGAAGAGAGTGCACGAGCCAATTAACAGAACAATAACTTTATTTCCCAAAACTTGGTTCGTCACTTCTCCACGAACTTCACAATAACAACTGAACGGTGTAGGCTCAACTTAAAGCGGTTGAGTCTTTTCACAATAAAGTTTGTTACAAGAGATGTTAGATTAAGAGTAGGAATCCCGACTGCACTTCCTCGTATGTCGACGAGTGATCGACTTTACTTTTAATACCGGTCACAGAGACGCGCGACGTATTGATAGTACGTAAGATTACGAGAGAGTGATGCAAGAGCAAGTTCGATGAACAGCTCGCCGTCGACACCAACCGTCGCACACCGGATTCGCGGATCGTCAGAGAGATTAGCCAATCGTAGATCTGCTCTGTTTCGGTCGATAATCGATCTGCATCGACGTCCGATGGTGCTGGCATCTGATCAGCGAGCGGCTCATCGACTCTCATTAGCGCGCGACGTACGAAGCAGCTAATCAGCGCTCGCACGGTGTCGGCGCATTCAGCCAATCCCAAACATTCCGCCCGCCTCGTCAGCCAATGACGAAACTGCTCAGTTGCCATGCAAATCCGTGAAGCTAAAACGTTGCGGAATGAACAAGAAACTGAATGGGCTAACACCGCGCCGTGTAGTTAGAACAAGTGAATCAGGGATCGCGCAATGAAGTGAATTCAAGAGATTACAATGCGGATGCAGTGTGATACAGAGGTGAGTGAAGGTGACTGATGAACGAAAGTGAGGTGATGAAGATAAGGGAGAAGCTAATGAATTGAGAGCAAATCCCTGAACATACAGTAGGCTCCATGTTAAAAAGCGGGTGCCTTTTTTAGGCAGTTACGAGTCGGAAGAACCGCATGTTGGTCCAGCCTCGAGGACTCCTCCAGCCTCATTCACCTCGGTTGCCGGCTCCAACAAGGGGATCAGCTTGTGAACAGGGCGACTAAATTCCGACGTTGCAGTGCGGACCGTTGCAACTCGAACTGTACCATCTGGACCCGGGTGCACGTGAACAACGCGCGCCAGAGGCCACTGCGTAGGAGGCAAAATTTCGCTCTTAATCAAGCAGAGGAACCCTTCTCGAATTAACTTTCCACTCTTCCGCCATTTGCCTCTGGTTTGCAATGAGTTCAGGTACTCCAGCGACCAGCGTTTCCAGAAGTGTTGTTGCAACTGTTGGATTAGCTGCCACCTAGATAGCCGGGAAACTGGAAGATCCTCGAGGCTGGGCTCAGGAATGGCGGTGAGTGGTTCACCGATGAGGAAGTGCCCCGGTGTTAGCGCGGCTGGATCTCCAGGGTCGTCAGATAAAGGCTGTAAGGGTCTAGAATTCAAACACGCTTCAATACCCGTCAGGAGCGTGGTCAGCTCCTCGAAAGACAATATCTGCTCTCCGATGATCCGGCGGAGGTGATGTTTTACCGATTTGACCGCCGCTTCCCAGATTCCGCCAAAGTGAGGAGCAGACGGGGGATTGAATTTCCAGACGATACCTTCCCGGGAGGCTGCAGCGAATGTACCACCGCCCTGTTGCGTGGATTCTCGTAGTAGAGCGCGTAGTTCATGATTGGCACCAATGAAGTTCCGCCCGCAGTCGCTATAAAGTTCGGCACAGCGACCTCGCCGCGCTATGAATCGTTTTAGGGCTGCTAGGAAGGTTTCAGTGGATCCATCCGAGACAGCCTCCAGGTGCACTGCCTTGGTTGCAAGGCAGATGAAGACCGCGATATAGCCCTTCGAGGTGCGTTGACCACGACCCCGACCAGCTCGAAGTTGTATGGGCCCAGCGTAATCAATTCCCGCTCTGAAAAAAGGACGAGTGGGTGTTATTCGTGCTGCGGGAAGATTTCCCATTCTTGGCTGGGCAGTTTGCCCTTTCCATCGTATACAAACAGTGCATCTGTGGATACAGTATTTTACCAACTGACGACCCTTGAGAATCCAGCACTCCTGGCGTAGCGTGGCCAGTGTAAGTTGTGTCCCCCCGTGCAGGCATCGTTTGTGGGCAGCTTCAACCCACAACTTAGCTAGGGGGGATTCAACCGGAAGTATCGCAGGATGAGTCCGGTCGTAGGAGAGATTGGCAGCCTGCAGGCGTCCTCCGGCGCGCAGCACCCCCTCCTTGTCCAGAAATGGGCAAAGTTTGGCAAGTCTGCTCTTGGATGCTACGGGCAGATCTCTCCGAAGATTGTGGAGATCCTCCGAGAAGTGAGTCGACTGCTCTAATCGGAGAAGAATAGTCTTAACTCCTCGCATTTCCGAGGCTGTGATGACCGATTCTCCTGGTTGTCTTCCAGGCACCCATCTTAGGCACCAGGCAAGGACTCGAATTAGGCGCGTCAGATTTGAGAACCGCTCGATTAAGTTGCTTGAAGGGGCTTCCAGTTGGCGTGTCACGTGGTGGACTTCTGGCTCCTCAGCCTCGTGCTCCACTTCCTGGTTGATTGGTTCAGGAAGAGGGTCTGGTGAAGAGAGCCACTCGGGTCCTCGCCACCATAGAACGAAATCAGGAAGCTCAGCGGGGAGCAAATCTCGGGAAGCGCAATCGGCGGGATTCTCAGCGCTTCGAACATGTCTCCATTTGGCCGTGGGCAGCATCCTCTGGATCTTGGCTACTCTATTCGCCACATAGGTAGGCCAGCGCGACGGATGACCTTGGATCCAGCTGAGTGCTACAGAAGAATCAGACCACAGATGTATATTTACTCCTTGCCAATCGAGCACAGTAGTGACGTGGCCGACTAGTTTAGCAAGAAGGAAGGCGGCGCAGAGTTCCAATCGAGGCAGCGAAACCCGTTTAAGTGGAGCCACCCTTGACTTGGCCACTATCAGCGAGACTGTGGGAACTCCCGCCGAGTTGATGGTGCGAGAGTACACCACCGCAGCATAAGCTCGCTCGGATGCGTCAGCGAACCCGTGGATTTCAAGGTGCTGATTCAAAGCGCGGGTTCCTAGCCATCGCGGGATTCGAATATCCTGTAGAGTAGGGAGTTGGAATTGGAACTGCCTCCAAAGTAAGTCCTCCTTCTCCGGCAAGGGAGTGTCCCAATCGACCTTCAGCAGCCACAGGGACTGGATCAACACCTTGGCTAAGATTGTGACTGGAGCCAACCACCCAAGAGGGTCGAACAGCTGCGCCGTTCCGCTGAGCACGGCTCTCTTAGTGAACTCAGCATTTCTGGGAGCTGGTACAGCGGTGACCTGAAAGCAATCAGAGGAAGGGAGCCATTTTATACCTAGTACGCTGTGGAGTGTCGGCGAGTCCCATTCGACTAGTCCCTTCCTCTCGTCGTTGGAGAGTCCCTCTAGAAGACCCTTAGAATTGGCGGCCCACTTGCGAAGAGGGAAGCCGCCCGCCTTGAGCAACTCCCTGAGTTCCCGTTGCTTGGATCTAGCCTCCGAAAGGGTGTTAGCTCCCGTGAGGACGTCGTCCATGTAAACGGCCTTCAAGACGATGTGCGATCCCAGTGGGTAATTAGACTCCTCCGCCTTGGCAAGTTGATGTAGACAGCGGATCGCGAGATAAGGTGAACACGCTAGACCGTAAGTGACGGTTTTCAGTTCGTAATCCTTAATGGCACCTTCTTGTTCAGGTCTCCACACGATTCCCTGCCACTTCCTGTCTTCCGGATGCACAACTATCTGCCGGTACATCTTCTCTATATCAGCGGAGAAGACGTACGTGTATCGTCTCCATCTCAGCAACGCGTCCGCCAGATTGGGTAAAAGATTTGGACCCCTGAGAAGGAAATCGTTCAGCGACTTCCCGTTGGAAGATGGCATAGAGCCGTTGAACACGACTCTCAGCTTGGTCGTGGAGCTGGCTTCTCTCAACACTCCATGATGAGGAAGGTAGTACCCTTCACTCGTTTTCTGAGGCTGCATCGTTTCCATGTGTCCAAGGGATTCGTAGTTCTCCAGGAACTCAGTGTAGGCTCTCTTGAATTCGGAGGATCTCCTGAACTTTGCGTTCATTGTCTCTAGCGTTCGCATCGCGATGCGCCGGGAGTCTCCCAGCCCTGGTGCGCTGTCAAATGGCAGGCGCACCATGAATCTTCCATCAGACCGTCGTAGGTGAGTATCGGCGAAGTGTTCCTCCGCCCTGCGATCGTCCGCAGTATCAGGGATTGAACAATCTATCTCCTCCTGCTCCCAGAACCTGGTCAAAAACTCAATTAATTCTCTGTCTACGTTACAGTGGTGTACCGGAACGTCATTTCTACTCGCCGCTCCGCCTCTGTTCTCTGTTTCGACTCCGCCAGTGAGGATCCAGCCTAGGGAGATCTCCTGTGCCACGGGAGTGTGTGGGGGCCCTCGCTTGACTCCCTCGAGTAGAATAAGGTTATAGGAGTCGGCTCCCAGCAAGATGTCCACTGGATCAGCGAGGTGGTAGACTGGGTCGGCTAGAGTCAGACCTTGAACATGAGGCCACTCGGCAGGAGCGGGTAGGTTACGAGGTCGATATCTAGAAAGACATAGACAGGAATCTGAATTTGAGTATCTCGGAGGTAATTTGACGTGATGACCAGATTGGCCTTCCCTCTAGTAAATTTAGCCTTGGCGCCTCCGACTCCGAGAAGGGGAATCCGAGCCTGACTCCTCTGGACTCCCAGCCGTTGAGCAAGTGCTTCCGAGATAAGCGAGACCTCACTGCCTGGATCTATCAGCGCTCGGGCTACGCTGCCTTGTCCTCGTGGGCCTGAAACCGTGACTCGCGCGGTACTGAGCAGAACGGAAGAATATCGACTCACGTGTGTAGATACTTGCTGGACGCAAGCTGCCGAAGAGGTACTCTCCTGGCACGAGAAAGCATCGTGAATCGTGGTATGATGCTGTCCGTCACACTTTTGACACCTCTTATTTGATTTACAGTCACTAGAAACATGTTTTCCTAGGCAGTTGTAGCAGAGATTCAAGGATCGCACTGTTTCCTTCCGTTCTGAGGGTGTCTTCTCCTGATATCGACCGCAGTACAGGACGAAATGTTTTCCTTGGCAGAGACCGCAGGCTTGCGACGAGGAGCGAGCCTTGGAAACCTGATGAACCTTGAAGGACTTAGAAGCAGGTTTCTTGACTTCGGATGGTTCCTCAGTCTTAGCCTCTAAAGCTCGGCAGGTATGTATCCTGCCTTGCATAAAGGTCCTCAATTGTTCAAGTGAAGGAGGTTCCTTTTGATGTTTCACAGAGTCTTCCCATTCTCTGCGAGATTGACGATCCCATCGTTCGACTGTTAGTTCGACGATCCAGTCAATGGCGTTCGTCACTGGTCGCCCAAGGTTATCAAGAGCATCGAAGGTTTCGTTGTACAGTCTCTTCATTTCTGCATAGGATTCCCGTTTAACAGGGGCCAAGGAAGCAAGAGCTCTTATTTGAGCTTGCACTAAGAGACGGAGATTATCGTAACGAGTTCCCAGTTTCTCCCATGCCACGGCGAAGTTTTCGTCGGTAGTCGGAACGTTCTTGAGAATGGAAACGGCATCGCCACGCATGCAGCTCTTCAAGTAGTGGAGGCGTTCGACCGGAGACAACGTTGGATCTTTTATTATGAGCGAGGTAAACAGATCGCGAAAGGTGGGCCAGTCTTTGTAGTTGTCGTCAAACGTTGGAAGAGCCATCTTTGGCAACACTGCGCGTGACCTTGGAGCGACCGACTCGGCGACAGTTACGTTCGAATTTGAAGAATTCTTAACGTTCTCAGCAGCTTCGTCTTCGGCTATCATATCACTGAGAATACCGCACTCCTCTAAGTAACTCATTTCTGTCGAACCGTGTTCGTCCTCCTTGAAATAAGGGATGTCCTTTACTTTCGCATCTGTCATAGCGGCTGCTCGGATTTTTTTATCCCCAGAGCAATATTCAGACCATAAATTTTCCACGTAGGAGTGAGCGGTACGAATAATTCCCGGAGTAAGATTCGCTTTCCCCTTTTTCTTTAGATTGGCTGAAACGCGAGAGATCCTTTGCGCGAGAGTCCGTTGGTTTTCCAGAATGTCCGCCATTGTCTTGCACGTGGTTGAAGCACTACACTTTCAACTGAGCTCCAGATGAGCTTCCGATGGAGAATTAGATAGACTGCAGCGCAGGATCCGGCTCGAAGGACCAAATGTTTCGTACAAGAAGAGAGAGCACGAGCCAATTAACAGAACAATAACTTTATTTCCCAAAACTTGGTTCGTCACTTCTCCACGAACTTCACAATAACAACTGAACGGTGTAGGCTCAACTTAAAGCGGTTGAATCTTTTCACAATAAAGTTTGTTACAAGAGATGTTAGATTAAGAGTAGGAATCCCGACTGCCCTTCCTCGTATGTCGACGAGTGATCGACTTTACTTTTAATACCGGTCACAGAGACGCGCGACGTATTGATAGTACGTAAGATTACGAGAGAGTGATGCAAGAGCAAGTTCGCTGAACAGCTCGCCGTCGACACCAACCGTCGCACACCGGATTCGCGGATCGTCAGAGAGATTAGCCAATCGTAGATCTGCTCTGTTTCGGTCGATAATCGATCTGCATCGACGTCCGACGGTGCTGGCATCTGATCAGCGAGCGGCTCATCGACTCTCACTAGCGCGCGACGTACGAAGCAGCTAATCAGCGCTCGCACGGTGTCGGCGCATTCAGCCAATCCCAAACATTAGTAAAATCCCGTTAGACAATATTATTTACAATGCTGTCACAAGCAAGTAACCAAAAAGTAGACAGGTAAAAGCTTAAATATAGAGTAGGAATCCGACTTTGGTCTATTTTGAAAATAAAATTTAAAATCAATGGTAGTAAAATCTAGTTAGGCAATATTATCTAAAAAAGCAAATACAAGTAGGCTACCAAAAATTAGATGTAATGTAAAGTAGAAATGCGACTGATCTAGATCAATAACTATTTTCTAAGAAAAAAATTAAAACCAATTTTAATAAAATCCAATTAGGCAAAGTTGGTTACATTGTGATCACAAATAAGTAACCAAAAATTAGAAAGGCAAAAGTTTAAAAACAAATTAGGACCTCGAGTTTGATCTATTTTGAACATCAAATTTAAAATCAATTTTAGTAAAATGTAGATAGACAATAGTGTTTAAAATGCGAATACAAGTAGCCGACCAAAAATTAGCTAAGTGAAAAGTTGAAAAATAAAACAGAAATTCGACTGATCAATTTTGAAGAGAAAGTTCAAAATCAATTCTAGTAAAATCCGATTAGACAAAGTTATTTGCACTGTGATAGCAAATAAGTAATCAAAAATTAGACAGGTAAAAAGCTTGAATATAGAGTAGGAATTCGACTTTGCTCTATCTTGAAAATAAAATTTAAAATGAATTTTAGTAAAATCTAGTTAGACAATAGGATTTAAAATGCAACTACAAGTAGGCTACCGAAAATTAGCTAGGTGAGAAGTTGTAAAATAAAACAGTAAGTCAACTGATCTATTTTGAAGAGAAAGTATGTAAAGAAAGTGCGTAAGTGCATTTCTTTAATTTGAATTTGCCGCGCACTGACGAACGCGGCCAATGAGAACGATAGAAGTCGACATCTACAACACGCGATCAAGCGTACGATACAAATAAAGAAGTGAATAAAGTTAATAAAACTAAACAAGGGAATTGACATCAAGGATAGAATAAACTTTAATGTCGTTTCTCTTTGTTACAGGTAGCTATAAGATAAAGCAATGTAAATAGTAGTCATACATAAGTTACGAATATATTAATCTCTTTGTTACAGAAACTCAGTATTGTTTATTTGACCGTGTCAAAACCCTACGATATAACAATAGACATTATAAAACGACATTTCTGGAAAATTTTGAGGAAAAATGGAGAAGCTATTATTTGAATTCAAGGTAAAACCATCGGCAGATGGAAAATCAAATATCATATGCATAACCTCAATTACCACAAAAGCGAATCAGACCTTCGTGATACCGGAGGCGCACCAATCAACAAGACTTCACACTGAAATCGTAAGTACAGAGATCTTTAAAAAAGTAAAAAATACGTTACAAAAAAGACACCAAGCAAGGAGAGTTTGGATCACCTTAACCAAAGAAATAAAAGATGTCTATATGGATGAGGAAGGAAATATTCAATTTAGAGACATCTTCCTAGAAGAAACAGCTCCACCTGCTTCAAACACAGATAACACAGAGCAATTAACAAAGATTATGGAAAAACTACTAGAAGAAAAAAAATCCGAGAGACAACGAAATTTAAGCAAAATAGCAGAAAAATTTGTTCTAGAAAAGTTTAACATAAAAAATCCTAACCCAAAGCAGTGGATTGAAGCATTTGAAAAAGAATGTGAACGTTTCGAAATAACAGAGGATCAAAGTAAAATTGAAGTTTTTAGATTAACCCTGGATAAACCGTCTTTAGACTGGTACAGCTCAATGAGAATAAAACTAACATTGGATTCGGAATGGAAAGTATGGAAAGAAAAATTTTGTGAAACATATGCGAATAAAGGATGGGACCCAGTAATATATGCATTGTCGTTCAAGTACAGATTTGGAACACTACTGGAATACGCTGTAAGAAAAGAAAAACTTTTACTAGAAATAGATAGATCCATAAGCAAACAGACATTAATTAATCTCATTGCAACCGGCCTACCGAAATTCGTATTGAACAGAATTAACAAAGAAGAACTTAAAGAAACAGAAGATCTCTATAATGAGATAAATAAAATGGAACATTTGCTCACCAGGAGAACGTTTGAAAAGAGAGATAGCACAGGTTCTGAAGCTAAAGAAAAAATTGAAAAGAAAAGACCATGCAGAACATGCGAGAAATTAAATAAAGGTGCACGTTACCACCCGGAATCTTCATGCTGGTTCAAAACAAAGGACAAAGAAAGAGGGGATATTAGGTATACAAATAATAATGAACTGGAAGCCGAATTAAATGAAGAATGTCAAAAAAACTTGCAGTGCCACCATTAATCAGAGTGAAATTAGTACTAAATGATACGTTAGAAACTTTCGGTATATATGATTCAGGCTCAAATGTTTCCCTGATCAACTCAAAACTATTGAAATTAAAAAATGGGAAAATAAAAGATGAAAAGAGTGCAAATCTAAGAACGATTAATGGTGTAAGTAAAACAAATGGAATGGTAACATTAAAAGCCAAAATATTCGATATAGAGAAAGAAGCTAATATATTGGTGGTAGATAAAAAGAATTTTAAATATGATTTCCTAATTGGATTGGATATGATAAAAGATTTTAGACTAATCCAAAACGAGGACTTAAAAATAACACAAAAGATACCAGATTTCCTTGATACAAATAGTACAGTAGGAAAATATGAAGTAAACTTCAATGAAAATATAAATGAAAAAGACTTTAATATGACGGTAGATCATTTAAACTGTCAACAGAAAGAGATGATAGATAAATTAATAGAAGAATACAAAATAGTTTTTGCAAAAGACAAGTATGACATAGGTACGGTAAGAGATTATGAAGCCAGAATAGACCTATTGGTAGATAAGTACTGTTGTAAAAGACCTTACAGATGCAGTATAGAAGACAAACAAGAGATAGAAAAACAAATCTCGAATCTACTGAATAAAAAGTTAATCGAAAAGTCATATAGCCCATTTGCGGCACCAGTGACCCTGGCGTATAAAAGAGACGAGAACAGGAGATCAAGATTATGTATAGATTTCAGAGAATTGAATAAGATTGTGGTCCCTCAACCACAACCTTTTCCGTTAATCGAGGACCTAATGGTAAAAACAAGAAATTGTCGATTTTTTACGACATTAGACATAAATTCAGCATTCTGGTCGATCCCTCTCCGAATTGAAGACAGAAGAAAAACAGCATTTGTAACACAGGAAGGACATTTTCAGTGGACCTGTTTACCATTTGGGCTGAAGACCTCACCTGCCATATTTCAGAGAATACTCAGTAACATAATAAGAGAACATAAACTAACAGATTTTACAGTAAACTACATAGACGACATGCTGATCTTTTCCAAATCTTTCTCGGAACACATAGATCATTTAACACAATTATTACAAGCAATAATAAAGGAAGGTTTCAGATTAAAATTTTCAAAATGCACATTTGCCTCCAATAAAGTAAAATACTTAGGACACGTGATAGAGAATAATTCAATACGTCCATTGAAAGACAACCTGATATCAATAAAGAATTTCCCGGTTCCGAAAACACAAAAACAAATAAGACAATTTTTAGGAAAGATCAATTATTATAATAAATATGTTCCTAACGTAGCTATAACGCTAGATCCACTACACAATCTGTTGAGAAAAGGGCAAAAGTTTATTTGGACAGAAAAGTGCAACGAATCGTTTGAGAAGATGAAAGAATTACTCTGCTCCCAACCCATCTTGGAAATATTTGATCCGAAATTACCAACATACATTTATACAGACGCAAGTCTACACGGCATAGGAGCCATATTAAAACAAAAACAAGCCAGTGCAGAAGAAAAACCGGTAGCATATTTTTCAAAGAAACTTAATGAGGCCCAGAAAAGAAGAAAAGCTATATATTTAGAATGTTTAGCAATAAAAGAAGCCGTACAATACTGGCAATACTGGCTCATAGGAAAACCATTTACAGTTTTTTCCGACCACAAGCCACTAGAAAACATGAACATAAAAGTAAGAACAGACGAAGAACTAGGAGATTTGACTTACTATTTATCACAATACGACTTTCAAATAAAATATTCCCCAGGGAAGTACAATTTAGAAGCTGACTGCCTGAGCAGAAATCCGGTCTTAGAATCACATGAAAATAACGACGAACAGCTGAAAATTGTAAATTTAATAAACATAGAAGAAATCTTATTGGATCAAGAAAAAAATGATGATCTACAAGAAAAAAAGGATAAATTGATATCAAGAAAGAATATTTATTATAAAAGAACGAAAAAGACGGAGAAAATTGTGTTATCAGAAGATTTCAGTATCAAATTTGTAAAGAAAATACACGAAAACTATTGCCATATAGGAATACAACAAATGCAAAACATAATCAGACCATCGTATACGGCCAAAAATTTAACGCAAAACATAAGGAAAATCTGCAAAAACTGTGAAGTCTGCATAAGAAATAAATCAAGAGGACAGAAAATATACGGATTGATGTCCCACTTAGGACCAGCCAGAAATCCTTTTGAAATAATGTCCATTGATACAATTGGAGGATTCGGAGGATCCAGATCTATAAAGAAATACTTACACCTGTTGGTGGATCATTTTACAAGGTATGCATACATCCTAACTTCAAGTACACAGAATTCAAATGACTTCATTAAACTGGTAAAAAACGTAACTGAAAACAATAAAATCGGAATGATTCTGACAGACCAATATCCGGGAATCAATTCCAAGGAATTTAAAAAATTCTTAGATGAAAAGAACATACTCATTATTTTTACTGCTGTAAATACGCCATTCTCAAATGGTCTGAACGAAAGACTGAATCAAACACTAGTCAATAAGATAAGGTGCAAAATGAATGAAAAAGAAACAAAATTAGCCTGGACAACAATAGCACAAGAATGCATAAAAAAATACAATCAAACTATCCATACAGTAACTAAATTTGCACCTGCATACTTACTAGACGGAAAAAACATTACAGTTTTACCAAAAGAAATAAGCCAAGAAAATACACAAAAAAACTTATTAGAAGATCGAGAACTAGCATACAGGAATACTATAATATCACATAACTACAATAAAAGACTATTTGACAAAAACAAAAACGATTTTGAGTTCAAAAAAGGAGACTTGGTATTCGTAGAAAATGGGAACAAGTTAAACAGAAGAAAATTGGATGAACTTAGAATAGGACCATATAAAATTATGGAAAAAGTATCAAAATCAATATATAAAATAGATACCGGCCACAAAAAATCGGAATCAACGTTATTCCACATAACGAAACTGACTCCAGCACCGGTAGTAACAGGTATAGAAGAAGAACGTGATTGATTTATCTTAGGAAACTTATACTGGATAAGTTTTCCCAAGGAAGGGAGATGTAAAGAAAGTGCGTAAGTGCATTTCTTTAATTTGAATTTGCCGCGCACTGACGAACGTGGCCAATGAGAACGATAGAAGTCGACATCTACAACACGCGATCAAGCGCACGATACAAATAAAGAAGTGAATAAAGTTAATAAAACTAAACAAGGGAATTGACATCAAGGATAGAATAAACTTTAATGTCGTTTCTCTTTGTTACAGGTAGCTATAAGAAAAAAGCAATGTAAATAGTAGTCATACATAAGTTACGAATATATTAATCTCTTTGTTACAGAAACTCAGTATTGTTTATTTGACCGTGTCAAAACCCTACGATATAACAATAGACATTATAAGTATAAAATCAATTTTAGTACAATCTGATTAGACAAAGTTATTTACATTGCGACTGCAAGTAGGTAACCAAAAATTGGACAGGTAAAAGCTTAAATATAGAGTAGGAATTCGGCTTTGGTCTATTTTGAAAATAAACTTTAAAATCAATGGTAGTAAAATCTAGATAGACAATAGTGTTTAAAATGCAAATACAAGTAGCCTACCAAAAATTAGCTAAGTGAAAAGTTGAAAAATAAAACAGAAATTCGCTGATCTATTTTGAAGAGAAAGTTCAAAATCAATTATAGTAAAATCTGATTAGACAAAGTTATTTGCACTGTGATAGCAAATAAGTAATCAAAAATTAGACAGGTAAAAAGCTTGAATATAGAGTAGGAAATCGACTTTGATCTATCTTGAAAATAAAATTTAAAATGAACCTTAGTACAATCTAGTTAGACAATAGTATTTAAAAGCAAATACAAGTAGGCTACCAAATAAAAAAAAAATTATTATAAAATTGTAAAATAAAGCAGAATTGCGACTGAATAAAATTCAAAATCAATTTTAGTAAAACCTAATTAGGCAAAGATATCTACGCTGTGATCACAAGAAAGTAACCAAAAAGTAGACAGGTAAAAGTCTAAAATAAAGTAGGAATTCGACTGGGATCTCTCTACTTTGAAATTAAAATCTAAAATAAATTCACTAAAATCCAGTTAGACAATATTATTTACAATGCTGTCACAAGCAAGTAACCAAAAAATAGGCAGGTAAAAAGCTTAAATATAGAGTAGGAACCCGACTTTGATCTATTTAAAATAAAATTTAAAATCAATGGTAGTAAAATCTAGTTAGGCAATATTATCTTAAAAAAAGCAGATACAAGTAGGCTACCCAAAATTAGATGTAAAGTAAAGCGGAAATGCGACTGATCTAGATCAATAGCTATTTTCAAAGAAAAATTTAAAACCTATTTTACTAAAATCGAATTAGGCAAAGTTGGTTACATTGTGATCACAAATAAGTAACCAAAAATTAGAAAGGCAAAAGTTTAAAAACAAATTAGGACCTCGACTTTGATCTATTTTGAAAATAAAATATAAAATCAATTTTAGTAAAAACTAGATAGACAATAGTGTTTAAAATGCAAATACAAGTAGCCGACCAAAAATTAGCTAAGTGAAAAGTTGAAAAATAAAACAGAAAATCGCTTATCTATTTTGAAGAGAAAGCTCAAAATCAATTCTAGTAAAATCTGATTAGACAAAGTTATTGGCACTGTGATAGCAAATAAGTAATAAAAAATTAGACAGGTAAAAAGCTTGAATATGGAGTAGGAAATCGACTTTGATCTATCTTGAAAATAAAATTTAAAATGAACCTTAGTAAAATCTAGTTAGACAATAGTATTTAAAATGCAACTACAAGTAGGATACCAAAAAATTATCTAGGTAAAAGTTGTAAAATAAAACAGAAATTCGACTGATCTATTTCGAAGAGAAAGTTTAAAATTAATTTTAGTAAAATCTGATTAGACAAAGTCATTTACATTGTGATCACAAGTATGCAACCAAAAATTAGACAGGTGAAAGTTTAAAATAAAGTAGGAACTCGACTGGGATCTAGTTTGGAAATAAAAATTTAAAATAAATTTAGTAAAATCCAGTTAGACAACATTATTTACAATGCTGTCACAAGCAAGTAACCAAAAAATAGGCAGGTAAAAAGCTTAAATATAGAGTAGGAACCCGACTTTGATCTATTTTGAAAATAAAATTTAAAATCAATTTTAGTAAAATCTAGATAGACAATAGTGTTTAAAATGCAAATACAAGTAGCCTACCAAAAATTGGCTAAGTGAAAAGTTGAAAAATCAAACAGAAATTCGCTGATCTATTTTGAAGAGAAAGTTCAAAATCAATTATAGTAAAATCTGATTAGACAAAGTTATTTGTACTGTGATAGGAAATAAGTAATCAAAAATTAGACAGGTAAAAAGGTTGAATATAGAGTAGGAAATCGACTTTGATCTATCTTGAAAATAAAATTTAAAATGAACCTTAGTAAAATCTAGTTAGACAATAGTATTTAAAAGCAAATACAAGTAGGCTACCAAATAAAAAAAAAAATTATTAGAAAATTGTAAAATAAAGCAGAATTGCGACTGAATAAAATTCAAAATCAATTTTAGTAAAACCTAATTAGGCAAAGATATCTACGCTGTGATCACAAGAAAGTAACCAAAAAGTAGACAGGTAAAAGTCTAAAATAAAGTAGGAATTCGACTGGGATCTCTCTACTTTGAAAATAAAATCTAAAATAAATTCACTAAAATCCAGTTAGACAATATTATTTACAATGCTATCACAAGCAAGTAACCAAAAAGTAGACAGGTAAAAGCTTAAATATAGAGTAGGAATCCGACTTTGGTCTATTTTGAAAATAAAATTTAAAATCAATGGTAGTAAAATCTGGTTAGGCAATATTATCTAAAAAAGCAAATACAAGTAGGCTACCAAAAATTAGATGTAAAGTAAAGCAGAAATGCGACTGATCTAGATCAATAGCTATTTTCAAAGAAAAATTTAAAACCTATTTTACTAAAATCGAATTAGGCAAAGTTGGTTACATTGTGATCACAAATAAGTAACCAAAAATTAGAAAGGCAAAAGTTTAAAAACAAATTAGGACCTCGACTTTGATCTATTTTGAAAATAAAATATAAAATCAATTTTAGTAAAATCTAGATAGACAATAGTGTTTAAAATGCAAATACAAGTAGCCGACCAAAAATTAGCTAAGTGAAAAGTTGAAAAATAAAACAGAAAATCGCTTATCTATTTTGAAGAGAAAGTTCAAAATAAATTCTAGTAAAATCTGATTAGACAAAGTTATTGGCACTGTGATAGCAAATAAGTAATAAAAAATTAGACAGGTAAAAAGCTTGAATATAGAGTAGGAAATCGACTTTGATCTATCTTGAAAATAAAATTTAAAATGAACCTTAGTAAAATCTAGTTAGACAATAGTATTTAAAATGCAACTACAAGTAGGATACCAAAAAATTATCTAGGTAAAAGTTGTAAAATAAAACAGAAATTCGACTGATCTATTTCGAAGAGAAATTTTAAAATCGATTTTAGAAAAATCTGATTAGACAAAGTTATTTACACTGTGATCACAAGTAAGTAACCAAAAATTAGGAAGGCAAAAGTTAAAAACAAATTGGGATTTCAACTTTAATCTATTTTGAAAATAAAGTTGAAAACCAATTTTTAGTAAAATCTAGATACACAATAGTGCCTAAAATGCAAATACAAGTAGGCTACCAAAAATTAGCTAGGTGAGATGTTGTAAAATACAACAGTAAGTCGACTGATCTATTTTGAAGAGAAAGTTTAAAATCAATTTTAGTAAAATCTGATTAGACAAAGTTGTTTACATTGCGACTGCAAGCAGGTAACCAAAAATTGGACAGGTAAAAGCTTAAATATAGAGTAGGAATTCGGCTTTGATCTATTTTGGAAATAAAATTCAAAATTAATTATAATAAAATGTAGTTAGGCAATACTATTTAAAAGCAAATACAAGTAGGCTACCAAATAAAAAAAAAATTATTAGAAAATTGTAAAATAAAGCAGAATTGCGACTGAATAAAATTCAAAATCAATTTTAGTAAAACCTAATTAGGCAAAGATATCTACGCTGTGATCACAAGAAAGTAACCAAAAAGTAGACAGGTAAAAGTCTAAAATAAAGTAGGAATTCGACTGGGATCTCTCTACTTTGAAAATAAAATCTAAAATAAATTCACTAAAATCCAGTTAGACAATATTATTTACAATGCTGTCACAAGCAAGTAACCAAAAAGTAGACAGGTAAAAGCTTAAATATAGAGTAGGAATCCGACTATGGTCTATTTTGAAAATAAAATTTAAAATCAATGGTAGTAAAATCTAGTTAGGCAATATTATCTAAAAAAGCAAATACAAGTAGGCTACCAAAAATTAGCTAGGTGAGAAGTTGTAAAATAAAACAGTAAGTCAACTGATCTATTTTGAAGAGAAATTTTAAAATCGATTTTAGAAAAATCTGATTAGACAAAGTTATTTACACTGTGATCACAAGTAAGTAACCAAAAATTAGGAAGGCAAAAGTTAAAAACAAATTGGGATTTCAACTTTAATCTATTTTGAAAATAAAGTTGAAAACCAATTTTTAGTAAAATGTAGATACACAATAGTGCCTAAAATGCAAATACAAGTAGGCTACCAAAAATTAGCTAGGTGAGATGATGTAAAATACAACAGTAAGTCGACTGATCTATTTTGAAGAGAAAGTTTAAAATCAATTTTAGTAAAATCTGATTAGACAAAGTTATTTACATTGCGACTGCAAGTAGGTAACCAAAAATTGGACAGGTAAAAGCTTAAATATAGAGTAGGAATTCGGCTTTGATCTATTTTGGAAATAAAATTCAAAATTAATTATAATAAAATGTAGTTGGGCAATACTATTTAAAAGCAAATACAAGTAGGCTACCAAATAAAAAAAAAAATTATTAGAAAATTGTAAAATAAAGCAGAATTGCGACTGAATAAAATTCAAAATCAATTTTAGTAAAACCTAATTAGGCAAAGATATCTACGCTGTGATCACAAGAAAGTAACCAAAAAGTAGACAGGTAAAAGTCTAAAATAAAGTAGGAATTCGACTGGGATCTCTCTACTTTGAAAATAAAATCTAAAATAAATTCACTAAAATCCAGTTAGACAATATTATTTACAATGCTGTCACAAGCAAGTAACCAAAAAATGGGCAGGTAAAAAGCTTAAATATAGAGTAGGAACCCGACTTTGATCTATTTTGAAAATAAAATTTAAAATCAATGGTAGTAAAATCTAGTTAGGCAATATTATCTTAAAAAAAGCAGATACAAGTAGGCTACCCAAAATTAGATGTAAAGTAAAGCGGAAATGCGACTGATCTAGATCAATAGCTATTTTCAAAGAAATATTTAAAACCTATTTTACTAAAATCGAATTAGGCAAAGTTGGTTACATTGTGATCACAAATAAGTAACCAAAAATTAGAAAGGCAAAAGTTTAAAAACAAATTAGGACCTCGACTTTGATCTATTTTGAAAATAAAATATAAAATCAATTTTAGTAAAATCTAGATAGACAATAGTGTTTAAAATGCAACTACAAGTAGGATACCAAAAAATTATTTAGGTAAAAGTTGTAAAATAAAACAGAAATTTGACTGATCTATTTTGAAGAGAAAGTTTAAAATCAATTTTAGTAAAATCTGATTAGACAAAGTTATTTACATTGCGACTGCAAGTAGGTAACCAAAAATTGGACAGGTAAAAGCTTAAATATAGAGTAGGAATCCGACTTTGGTCTATTTTGAAAATAAAATTTAAAATCAATGGTAGTAAAATCTGGTTAGGCAATATTATCTAAAAAAGCAAATACAAGTAGGCTACCAAAAATTAGATGTAAAGTAAAGCAGAAATGCGACTGATCTAGATCAATAGCTATTTTCAAAGAAAAATTTAAAACCTATTTTACTAAAATCGAATTAGGCAAAGTTGGTTACATTGTGATCACAAATAAGTAACCAAAAATTAGAAAGGCAAAAGTTTAAAAACAAATTAGGACCTCGACTTTGATCTATTTTGAAAATAAAATATAAAATCAATTTTAGTAAAATCTAGATAGACAATAGTGTTTAAAATGCAAATACAAGTAGCCGACCAAAAATTAGCTAAGTGAAAAGTTGAAAAATAAAACAGAAAATCGCTTATCTATTTTGAAGAGAAAGTTCAAAATCAATTCTAGTAAAATCTGTGTTACGGATTAGGATGGATAAAACTCAGCACTGAGGTCAAACTTTAACTTTATTCACCCAAGTCGGGTACGTTCAAAATGTCCGAGAACTTGTACAAAAAACACAAGATGTAACGGGCCAAAACACAGCTCGTTTTGGCCTGAGAAGTTCAATAAAGAGTTCAGATGAAAACTAATGAGTTTCCCTTTGTAGGTGGATAGATAGCGAGATACACATATAGCGCCGTGACTCCCGTAGATAGGCGAATCGAACTATGTTTACTCGCGAAAACCGGTCAAGAGACGCGCGACGTTTACCGTGAGAGAGAGCAAGAACGATTGATTTAGATCGACCAGCAACTAGAAGTTCTCTCTCACCGTCGGGGCGATGACTTTACGATATGAGCCGCTGGGCCAATAGAAACTGTATTAGCCCAGTCGATAATCGATCCGACGGCGATGGCCTATAGCGCGGCGCGCTGCTAATCGATCATCGATCCTCGCGATGTCGCAAGGATCAGCCAATACGGGGGCTGCGTGGTGGATTGTGCGTCACGATCCTACGACCCGCGTGGCCAATCCCAAACATTCCGCCCGTCTCGTCATTCATTGACGAAATTGAGAAGAATGAATGGGTCGGAAACGCGCGGCGTAGTAACCTGAAACAAACTACGAGTAATAGTGGCACCGAGTGAAGTGATCGTGAGATGAAGTGATGATCGGCGAGATTACAACTTAGATGGAGCAGTGATACAGAGGTGAGTGAATGACAGCTGAGATGGCTAAATTAGAAAAATAGTGGATCGTGTAGGTGATCCACCACGAAGTAGATTAACCTATAATTCGCTTATAGCTACGGATCGGAAAACCGCGTGGGAGTCCAGCCTCTGGAGTTCCTCCAGTATCCCTTTCCTCGTCTTCCGGCGACAACCGAGCGATCAGGTTGGGCACCGGTCGAAGAAATGGCGACGTCAAGAGGCGCAAAGTTGCGAGTAAAACCAGATGCCATAGAGATAACCTGGATACTGGCGGCTCCTCGAGGTTGGGCTCGGAAATAGCGGTGATGCGCTCTCCGATTGAGAAGTGCCCCGGCGTCAGGGCTGCAGGATCCTCAGGGTCGTCTGTCAAGGTTAGTACGAATTTTGAGAGACGGCAAGCTTCGATACCAGTCAGGAGCGTGGTCAGCTCCTCGAAGGATCGTAGCTGCTTTCTGATTATCCTGCGTCGGTGGTGCTTAGCTGAGTTGACCGTAGCCTTCCGGATTTCTCCAAAGTGTGGAGAGGAAGGGAGATTAGATTTCCAGGAGTTGCCTTCCCTGGAGTTCCGCTGACCACGATCCTGCTTGGATCGAAGGTGCGTAGGTGCATCATAATAGCTTTCAGATCTGTAAAAGGGAACGTTGTTAGAGCTAACGGAAGAATTTTGAATTTTAGATTGAGCAGATTGCACTTTGCTGAGTAAACAAACGGTGCTACGATGGATACAAGGTGTTACCAACAGAAGACCGCTGAGGATCCAACCCTCCTGGCGTAGCGTTGCCAAGGGAGGTTGTGTTCCCCCATGAAGGCCTCGGTTGTGGGCAGCTTCGACCCACAACGTAGCCAGAGGGGATACGTACAGTGGAGATGTTCCGCCGAGCACAGTTCGCTCGGGGAACCCAGAGTTCTGGAGAGAAGCAGCAGTAATCTGGCAGAGGCAAGAGCGAGAGCGCGAGAACCAGTTGATGCCGAAAAAGAAGTGAAGGATGAGAGCTTCCCATCCACCGACTCCTTTCAGCTTTGCGGTGGAGTGACCATCCAGAATGCTCCTGGAGTTGGGTGCCCACGCGCGACGTGGAAACCCGCCCGCCATGCGGATCCAGCACTCCGATGGAAGCCAGCTGAGGCTCCAGCGATTCTGTCGTAAAGTGAAAAGAGCAGTTTGTGTCCCCCCATGCTGGCATCGTTTGTGGGCAGCTTGGACCCACAACTTAGCCTGAGGGGATACATGAAGATGATATCTTCCTCCGAGCGCAGCTAGCTCGGGGAACCCAGAAATCCCGAGGGATGAAGAAGTGGAGAATTGGCAGCAGACCGAGGTAGAGAGTCCGTTGTTGCTGAAGACGCAGTGAGTGGTAAGGTCCCATTCGCCGAATCCTTTCAGCTCGGAGGTAGAGAGATCGTCAAGGAGGCTCCTGCAGTTGAAGGTGCGATGTTGAAACCCGCCCGCCATGAGGAGCTCTCGGAGTTCCGGCGACTTAGGTCCCGCCTCAGGACGTGTGTCCACTCCTAGAAGATGGTCAGCCAAGCAGCTGACTCTCCTGATGCGAGAGTCCAGTGGGTAGAGGGGCTCCTCCACCTTAGCGAGGTGACAGCTGGGTGCGAGGTACGGTGCACAAATCAGACTGCAAGTTACAGTTCTCAGATCGCAATTGAGTAATTTTATTTCCTGTGCAGGTCTCCGTCCGATCAGCTGCCATTTTTGGTGATCAGGAGGTCCGAGTAGAGGCGGATGCATCCTGTCGGCCAGTGATTTAGATTGGGCTTGTGCCCAAAGCAGAAGATTGTGGTAGAAATGGTTTAGTTTCTCCCAAACCACGTGGAAGTCGGTTGCGTTTGTCGCAACGTTCTTGAAGACTGCGGTGGCGTCGCCTTGTAAACAATTCTTCAAATGATGCAGAAGTTCCAGTGAGGACAGAGATGGGTCGCTTGCTACAAGCGACGTAAACAAGTCGCGAAAGGCTGGCCAGTCCTTGTAGTGGCCCTCGAACGTTGGCAGAGACGATGTTGTCAACGCAGCGCGTGACCTTGTAGAGCTAGTCTCGACGACCGTTGGATTTGAAATCGCCGACTTCGTAACGGTCGCAGCAGCTTTCAGTTCGGCAATCATGTCGTGCAAAGATTCGACCTGCTCGAGATAAGTCATACGTGACTTACCGAACTCATCATCTTTGAAATAAGAGGTCTCCGTTAATTGGGCATCTGTTTCCGAGGCAGTTCTAATATCAGAATCGCCCTCGCAGTAATCAGCCCAGTGTTGATCGAGCATGCGGCAGACAGTCTGAAGCAATTCCATGTAGATATTGGCCTTTCCTTTCTTCCTTAGATTGGCCACCACGCGAGATATCCGTCTCGCGATGCGATGCTGGTGGTCGATAAGGTCAGCCATTGTTTCAAAGCACAAGTCGAAGCACAGAACGGTCGAACAAAGTCTAGTTTGAATTTCAGTTGCACTGCAGCACTGTATCCGGCTCGAAGGACCAAATGTTACGGATTAGGATGGATAAAACTCAGCACTGAGGTCAAACTTTAACTTTATTCACCCAAGTCGGGTACGTTCAAAATGTCCGAGAACTTGTACAAAAAACACAAGATGTAACGGGCCAAAACACAGCTCGTTTTGGCCTGAGAAGTTCAATAAAGAGTTCAGATGAAAACTAATGAGTTTCCCTTTGTAGGTGGATAGATAGCGAGATACACATATAGCGCCGTGACTCCCGTAGATAGGCGAATCGAACTATGTTTACTCGCGAAAACCGGTCAAGAGACGCGCGACGTTTACCGTGAGAGAGAGCAAGAACGATTGATTTAGATCGACCAGCAGCTAGAAGTTCTCTCTCACCGTCGGGGCGATGACTTTACGATATGAGCCGCTGGGCCAATAGAAACTGTATTAGCCCAGTCGATAATCGATCCGACGGCGATGGCCTATAGCGCGGCGCGCTGCTAATCGATCATCGATCCTCGCGATGTCGCAAGGATCAGCCAATACGGGGGCTGCGTGGTGGATTGTGCGTCACGATCCTACGACCCGCGTGGCCAATCCCAAACAATCTGATTAGACAAAGTTATTGGCACTGTGATAGCAAATAAGTAATAAAAAATTAGACAGGTAAAAAGCTTGAATATAGAGTAGGAAATCGACTTTGATCTATCTTGAAAATAAAATTTAAAATGAACCTTAGTAAAATCTAGTTAGACAATAGTATTTAAAATGCAACTACAAGTAGGATACCAAAAAATTATCTAGGTAAAAGTTGTAAAATAAAACAGAAATTCGACTGATCTATTTCGAAGAGAAAGTTTAAAATTAATTTTAGTAAAATCTGATTAGACAAAGTCATTTACATTGTGATCACAAGTATGCAACCAAAAATTAGACAGGTGAAAGTTTAAAATAAAGTAGGAACTCGACTGGGATCTAGTTTGGAAATAAAAATTTAAAATAAATTTAGTAAAATCCAGTTAGACAACATTATTTACAATGCTGTCACAAGCAAGTAACCAAAAAATAGGCAGGTAAAAAGCTTAAATATAGAGTAGGAACCCGACTTTGATCTATTTTGAAAATAAAATTTAAAATCAATTTTAGTAAAATCTAGATAGACAATAGTGTTTAAAATGCAAATACAAGTAGCCTACCAAAAATTAGCTAAGTGAAAAGTTGAAAAATCAAACAGAAATTCGCTGATCTATTTTGAAGAGAAAGTTCAAAATCAATTATAGTAAAATCTGATTAGACAAAGTTATTTGCACTGTGATAGGAAATAAGTAATCAAAAATTAGACAGGTAAAAAGCTTGAATATAGAGTAGGAAATCGACTTTGATCTATCTTGAAAATAAAATTTAAAATGAACCTTAGTAAAATCTAGTTAGACAATAGTATTTAAAAGCAAATACAAGTAGGCTACCAAATAAAAAAAAAAATTATTAGAAAATTGTAAAATAAAGCAGAATTGCGACTGAATAAAATTCAAAATCAATTTTAGTAAAACCTAATTAGGCAAAGATATCTACGCTGTGATCACAAGAAAGTAACCAAAAAGTAGACAGGTAAAAGTCTAAAATAAAGTAGGAATTCGACTGGGATCTCTCTACTTTGAAAATAAAATCTAAAATAAATTCACTAAAATCCAGTTAGACAATATTATTTACAATGCTGTCACAAGCAAGTAACCAAAAAGTAGACAGGTAAAAGCTTAAATATAGAGTAGGAATCCGACTTTGGTCTATTTTGAAAATAAAATTTAAAATCAATGGTAGTAAAATCTGGTTAGGCAATATTATCTAAAAAAGCAAATACAAGTAGGCTACCAAAAATTAGATGTAAAGTAAAGCAGAAATGCGACTGATCTAGATCAATAGCTATTTTCAAAGAAAAATTTAAAACCTATTTTACTAAAATCGAATTAGGCAAAGTTGGTTACATTGTGATCACAAATAAGTAACCAAAAATTAGAAAGGCAAAAGTTTAAAAACAAATTAGGACCTCGACTTTGATCTATTTTGAAAATAAAATATAAAATCAATTTTAGTAAAATCTAGATAGACAATAGTGTTTAAAATGCAAATACAAGTAGCCGACCAAAAATTAGCTAAGTGAAAAGTTGAAAAATAAAACAGAAAATCGCTTATCTATTTTGAAGAGAAAGTTCAAAATCAATTCTAGTAAAATCTGATTAGACAAAGTTATTGGCACTGTGATAGCAAATAAGTAATAAAAAATTAGACAGGTAAAAAGCTTGAATATAGAGTAGGAAATCGACTTTGATCTATCTTGAAAATAAAATTTAAAATGAACCTTAGTAAAATCTAGTTAGACAATAGTATTTAAAATGCAACTACAAGTAGGATACCAAAAAATTATCTAGCTAAAAGTTGTAAAATAAAACAGAAATTCGACTGATCTATTTCGAAGAGAAATTTTAAAATCGATTTTAGAAAAATCTGATTAGACAAAGTTATTTACACTGTGATCACAAGTAAGTAACCAAAAATTAGGAAGGCAAAAGTTAAAAACAAATTGGGATTTCAACTTTAATCTATTTTGAAAATAAAGTTGAAAACCAATTTTTAGTAAAATCTAGATACACAATAGTGCCTAAAATGCAAATACAAGTAGGCTACCAAAAATTAGCTAGGTGAGATGTTGTAAAATACAACAGTAAGTCGACTGATCTATTTTGAAGAGAAAGTTTAAAATCAATTTTAGTAAAATCTGATTAGACAAAGTTATTTACATTGCGACTGCAAGCAGGTAACCAAAAATTGGACAGGTAAAAGCTTAAATATAGAGTAGGAATTCGGCTTTGATCTATTTTGGAAATAAAATTCAAAATTAATTATAATAAAATGTAGTTAGGCAATACTATTTAAAAGCAAATACAAGTAGGCTACCAAATAAAAAAAAAAATTATTAGAAAATTGTAAAATAAAGCAGAATTGCAACTGAATAAAATTCAAAATCAATTTTAGTAAAACCTAATTAGGCAAAGATATCTACGCTGTGATCACAAGAAAGTAACCAAAAAGTAGACAGGTAAAAGTCTAAAATAAAGTAGGAATTCGACTGGGATCTCTCTACTTTGAAAATAAAATCTAAAATAAATTCACTAAAATCCAGTTAGACAATATTATTTACAATGCTGTCACAAGCAAGTAACCAAAAGTAGACAGGTAAAAGCTTAAATATAGAGTAGGAATCCGACTTTGGTCTATTTTGAAAATAAAATTTAAAATCAATGGTAGTAAAATCTAGTTAGGCAATATTATCTAAAAAAGCAAATACAAGTAGGCTACGAAAAATTAGCTAGGTGAGAAGTTGTAAAATAAAACAGTAAGTCAACTGATCTATTTTGAAGAGAAATTTTATAATCGATTTTAGAAAAATCTGATTAGACAAAGTTATTTACACTGTGATCACAAGTAAGTAACCAAAAATTAGGAAGGCAAAAGTTAAAAACAAATTGGGATTTCAACTTTAATCTATTTTGAAAATAAAGTTGAAAACCAATTTTTAGTAAAATCTAGATACACAATAGTGCCTAAAATGCAAATACAAGTAGGCTACCAAAAATTAGCTAGGTGAGATGTTGTAAAATACAACAGTAAGTCGACTGATCTATTTTGAAGAGAAAGTTTAAAATCAATTTTAGTAAAATCTGATTAGACAAAGTTATTTACATTGCGACTGCAAGTAGGTAACCAAAAATTGGACAGGTAAAAGCTTAAATATAGAGTAGGAATTCGGCTTTGATCTATTTTGGAAATAAAATTCAAAATTAATTATAATAAAATGTAGTTAGGCAATACTATTTAAAAGCAAATACAAGTAGGCTACCAAATAAAAAAAAAAATTATTAGAAAATTGTAAAATAAAGCAGAATTGCGACTGAATAAAATTCAAAATCAATTTTAGTAAAACCTAATTAGGCAAAGATATCTACGCTGTGATCACAAGAAAGTAACCAAAAAGTAGACAGGTAAAAGTCTAAAATAAAGTAGGAATTCGACTGGGATCTCTCTACTTTGAAAATAAAATCTAAAATAAATTCACTAAAATCCAGTTAGACAATATTATTTACAATGCTGTCACAAGCAAGTAACCAAAAAATGGGCAGGTAAAAAGCTTAAATATAGAGTAGGAACCCGACTTTGATCTATTTTGAAAATAAAATTTAAAATCAATGGTAGTAAAATCTAGTTAGGCAATATTATCTTAAAAAAAGCAGATACAAGTAGGCTACCCAAAATTAGATGTAAAGTAAAGCGGAAATGCGACTGATCTAGATCAATAGCTATTTTCAAAGAAAAATTTAAAACCTATTTTACTAAAATCGAATTAGGCAAAGTTGGTTACATTGTGATCACAAGTAAGTAACCAAAAATTAGAAAGGCAAAAGTTTAAAAACAAATTAGGACCTCGACTTTGATCTATTTTGAAAATAAAATATAAAATCAATTTTAGTAAAATCTAGATAGACAATAGTGTTTAAAATGCAAATACAAGTAGCCGACCAAAAATTAGCTAAGTGAAAAGTTGAAAAATAAAACAGAAAATCGCTTATCTATTTTGAAGAGAAAGTTCAAAATCAATTCTAGTAAAATCTGATTAGACAAAGTTATTGGCACTGTGATAGCAAATAAGTAATAAAAAATTAGACAGGTAAAAAGCTTGAATATAGAGTAGGAAATCGACTTTGATCTATCTTGAAAATAAAATTTAAAATGAACCTTAGTAAAATCTAGTTAGACAATAGTATTGAAAATGCAACTACAAGTAGGATACCAAAAAATTATCTAGCTAAAAGTTGTAAAATAAAACAGAAATACGACTGATCTATTTCGAAGAGAAATTTTAAAATCGATTTTAGAAAAATCTGATTAGACAAAGTTATTTACACTGTGATCACAAGTAAGTAACCAAAAATTAGGAAGGCAAAAGTTAAAAACAAATTGGGATTTCAACTTTAATCTATTTTGAAAATAAAGTTGAAAACCAATTTTTAGTAAAATCTAGATACACAATAGTGCCTAAAATGCAAATACAAGTAGGCTACCAAAAATTAGCTAGGTGAGATGTTGTAAAATACAACAGTAAGTCGACTGATCTATTTTGAAGAGAAAGTTTAAAATCAATTTTAGTAAAATCTGATTAGACAAAGTTATTTACATTGCGACTGCAAGTAGGTAACCAAAAATTGGACAGGTAAAAGCTTAAATATAGAGTAGGAATTCGGCTTTGATCTATTTTGGAAATAAAATTCAAAATTAATTATAATAAAATGTAGTTAGGCAATACTATTTAAAAGCAAATACAAGTAGGCTACCAAATAAAAAAAAAAATTATAAGAAAATTGTAAAATAAAGCAGAATTGCGACTGAATAAAATTCAAAATCAATTTTAGTAAAACCTAATTAGGCAAAGATATCTACGCTGTGATCACAAGAAAGTAACCAAAAAGTAGACAGGTAAAAGTCTAAAATAAAGTAGGAATTCGACTGGGATCTCTCTACTTTGAAAATAAAATCTAAAATAAATTCACTAAAATCCAGTTAGACAATATTATTTACAATGCTGTCACAAGCAAGTAACCAAAAAATGGGCAGGTAAAAAGCTTAAATATAGAGTAGGAACCCGACTTTGATCTATTTTGAAAATAAAATTTAAAATCAATGGTAGTAAAATCTAGTTAGGCAATATTATCTTAAAAAAAGCAGATACAAGTAGGCTACCCAAAATTAGATGTAAAGTAAAGCGGAAATGCGACTGATCTAGATCAATAGCTATTTTCAAAGAAAAATTTAAAACCTATTTTACTAAAATCGAATTAGGCAAAGTTGGTTACATTGTGATCACAAGTAAGTAACCAAAAATTAGAAAGGCAAAAGTTTAAAAACAAATTAGGACCTCGACTTTGATCTATTTTGAAAATAAAATATAAAATCAATTTTAGTAAAATCTAGATAGACAATAGTGTTTAAAATGCAAATACAAGTAGCCGACCAAAAATTAGCTAAGTGAAAAGTTGAAAAATAAAACAGAAAATCGCTTATCTATTTTGAAGAGAAAGTTCAAAATCAATTCTAGTAAAATCTGATTAGACAAAGTTATTGGCACTGTGATAGCAAATAAGTAATAAAAAATTAGACAGGTAAAAAGCTTGAATATAGAGTAGGAAATCGACATTGATCTATCTTGAAAATAAAATTTAAAATGAACCTTAGTAAAATCTAGTTAGACAATAGTATTGAAAATGCAACTACAAGTAGGATACCAAAAAATTATCTAGCTAAAAGTTGTAAAATAAAACAGAAATACGACTGATCTATTTCGAAGAGAAATTTTAAAATCGATTTTAGAAAAATCTGATTAGACAAAGTTATTTACACTGTGATCACAAGTAAGTAACCAAAAATTAGGAAGGCAAAAGTTAAAAACAAATTGGGATTTCAACTTTAATCTATTTTGAAAATAAAGTTGAAAACCAATTTTTAGTAAAATCTAGATACACAATAGTGCCTAAAATGCAAATACAAGTAGGCTACCAAAAATTAGCTAGGTGAGATGTTGTAAAATACAACAGTAAGTCGACTGATCTATTTTGAAGAGAAAGTTTAAAATCAATTTTAGTAAAATCTGATTAGACAAAGTTATTTACATTGCGACTGCAAGCAGGTAACCAAAAATTGGACAGGTAAAAGCTTAAATATAGAGTAGGAATTCGGCTTTGATCTATTTTGGAAATAAAATTCAAAATTAATTATAATAAAATGTAGTTAGGCAATACTATTTAAAAGCAAATACAAGTAGGCTACCAAATAAAAAAAAAAATTATTAGAAAATTGTAAAATAAAGCAGAATTGCAACTGAATAAAATTCAAAATCAATTTTAGTAAAACCTAATTAGGCAAAGATATCTACGCTGTGATCACAAGAAAGTAACCAAAAAGTAGACAGGTAAAAGTCTAAAATAAAGTAGGAATTCGACTGGGATCTCTCTACTTTGAAAATAAAATCTAAAATAAATTCACTAAAATCCAGTTAGACAATATTATTTACAATGCTGTCACAAGCAAGTAACCAAAAGTAGACAGGTAAAAGCTTAAATATAGAGTAGGAATCCGACTTTGGTCTATTTTGAAAATAAAATTTAAAATCAATGGTGGTAAAATCTAGTTAGGCAATATTATCTAAAAAAGCAAATACAAGTAGGCTACCAAAAATTAGCTAGGTGAGAAGTTGTAAAATAAAACAGTAAGTCAACTGATCTATTTTGAAGAGAAATTTTAAAATCGATTTTAGAAAAATGTGATTAGACAAAGTTATTTACACTGTGATCACAAGTAAGTAACCAAAAATTAGGAAGGCAAAAGTTAAAAACAAATTGGGAATTCAACTTTAATCTATTTTGAAAATAAAGTTGAAAACCAATTTTTAGTAAAATCTAGATACACAATAGTGCCTAAAATGCAAATACAAGTAGGCTACCAAAAATTAGCTAGGTGAGATGTTGTAAAATACAACAGTAAGTCGACTGATCTATTTTGAAGAGAAAGTTTAAAATCAATTTTACTAAAATCTGATTAGACAAAGTTATTTACATTGCGACTGCAAGCAGGTAACCAAAAATTGGACAGGTAAAAGCTTAAATATAGAGTAGGAATTCGGCTTTGATCTATTTTGGAAATAAAATTCAAAATTAATTATAATAAAATGTAGTTAGGCAATACTATTTAAAAGCAAATACAAGTAGGCTACCAAATAAAAAAAAAAATTATTAGAAAATTGTAAAATAAAGCAGAATTGCGACTGAATAAAATTCAAAATCAATTTTAGTAAAACCTAATTAGGCAAAGATATCTACGCTGTGATCACAAGAAAGTAACCAAAAAGTAGACAGGTAAAAGTCTAAAATAAAGTAGGAATTCGACTGGGATCTCTCTACTTTGAAAATAAAATCTAAAATAAATTCACTAAAATCCAGTTAGACAATATTATTTACAATGCTGTCACAAGCAAGTAACCAAAAAATGGGCAGGTAAAAAGCTTAAATATAGAGTAGGAACCCGACTTTGATCTATTTTGAAAATAAAATTTAAAATCAATGGTAGTAAAATCTAGTTAGGCAATATTATCTTAAAAAAAGCAGATACAAGTAGGCTACCCAAAATTAGATGTAAAGTAAAGCGGAAATGCGACTGATCTAGATCAATAGCTATTTTCAAAGAAAAATTTAAAACCTATTTTACTAAAATCGAATTAGGCAAAGTTGGTTACATTGTGATCACAAATAAGTAACCAAAAATTAGAAAGGCAAAAGTTTAAAAACAAATTAGGACCTCGACTTTGATCTATTTTGAAAATAAAATATAAAATCAATTTTAGTAAAATCTAGATAGACAATAGTGTTTAAAATGCAAATACAAGTAGCCGACCAAAAATTAGCTAAGTGAAAAGTTGAAAAATAAAACAGAAAATCGCTTATCTATTTTGAAGAGAAAGTTCAAAATCAATTCTAGTAAAATCTGATTAGACAAAGTTATTGGCACTGTGATAGCAAATAAGTAATAAAAAATTAGACAGGTAAAAAGCTTGAATATAGAGTAGGAAATCGACTTTGATCTATCTTGAAAATAAAATTTAAAATGAACCTTAGTAAAATCTAGTTAGACAATAGTATTTAAAATGCAACTACAAGTAGGATACCAAAAAATTATCTAGGTAAAAGTTGTAAAATAAAACAGAAATTCGACTGATCTATTTCGAAGAGAAATTTTAAAATCGATTTTAGAAAAATGTGATTAGACAAAGTTATTTACACTGTGATCACAAGTAAGTAACCAAAAATTAGGAAGGCAAAAGTTAAAAACAAATTGGGATTTCAACTTTAATCTATTTTGAAAATAAAGTTGAAAACCAATTTTTAGTAAAATCTAGATACACAATAGTGCCTAAAATGCAAATACGAGTAGGCTACCAAAAATTAGCTAGGTGAGATGTTGTAAAATACAACAGTAAGTCGACTGATCTATTTTGAAGAGAAAGTTTAAAATCAATTTTAGTAAAATCTGATTAGACAAAGTTATTTACATTGCGACTGCAAGCAGGTAACCAAAAATTGGACAGGTAAAAGCTTAAATATAGAGTAGGAATTCGGCTTTGATCTATTTTGAAAATAAAATTTAAAATCAATGGTAGTAAAATCTAGTTAGGCAATATTATCTAAAAAAGCAAATACAAGTAGGCTACCAAAAATTAGCTAGGTGAGAAGTTGTAAAATAAAACAGTAAGTCAACTGATCTATTTTGAAGAGAAATTTTATAATCGATTTTAGAAAAATCTGATTAGACAAAGTTATTTACACTGTGATCACAAGTAAGTAACCAAAAATTAGGAAGGCAAAAGTTAAAAACAAATTGGGATTTCAACTTTAATCTATTTTGAAAATAAAGTTGAAAACCAATTTTTAGTAAAATCTAGATACACAACAGTGCCTAAAATGCAAATACAAGTAGGCTACCAAAAATTAGCTAGGTGAGATGTTGTAAAATACAACAGTAAGTCGACTGATCTATTTTGAAGAGAAAGTTTAAAATCAATTTTAGTAAAATCTGATTAGACAAAGTTATTTACATTGCGACTGCAAGCAGGTAACCAAAAATTGGACAGGTAAAAGCTTAAATATAGAGTAGGAATTCGGCTTTGATCTATTTTGGAAATAAAATTCAAAATTAATTATAATAAAATGTAGTTAGGCAATACTATTTAAAAGCAAATACAAGTAGGCTACCAAATAAAAAAAAAAATTATTAGAAAATTGTAAAATAAAGCAGAATTGCGACTGAATAAAATTCAAAATCAATTTTAGTAAAACCTAATTAGGCAAAGATATCTACGCTGTGATCACAAGAAAGTAACCAAAAAGTAGACAGGTAAAAGTCTAAAATAAAGTAGGAATTCGACAGGGATCTCTCTACTTTGAAAATAAAATCTAAAATAAATTCACTAAAATCCAGTTAGACAATATTATTTACAATGCTGTCACAAGCAAGTAACCAAAAAGTAGACAGGTAAAAGCTTAAATATAGAGTAGGAATCCGACTTTGGTCTATTTTGAAAATAAAATTTAAAATCAATGGTAGTAAAATCTAGTTAGGCAATATTATCTAAAAAAGCAAATACAAGTAGGCTACCAAAAATTAGCTAGGTGAGAAGTTGTAAAATAAAACAGTAAGTCAACTGATCTATTTTGAAGAGAAATTTTAAAATCGATTTTAGAAAAATCTGATTAGACAAAGTTATTTACACTGTGATCACAAGTAAGTAACCAAAAATTAGGAAGGCAAAAGTTAAAAACAAATTGGGATTTCAACTTAAATCTATTTTGAAAATAAAGTTGAAAACCAATTTTTAGTAAAATCTAGATACACAATAGTGCCTAAAATGCAAATACAAGTAGGCTACCAAAAATTAGCTAGGTGAGATGTTGTAAAATACAACAGTAAGTCGACTGATCTATTTTGAAGAGAAAGTTTAAAATAAATTTTAGTAAAATCTGATTAGACAAAGTTATTTACATTGCGACTGCAAGTAGGTAACCAAAAATTGGACAGGTAAAAGCTTAAATATAGAGTAGGAATTCGGCTTTGATCTATTTTGGAAATAAAATTCAAAATTAATTATAATAAAATGTAGTTAGGCAATACTATTTAAAAGCAAATACAAGTAGGCTACCAAATAAAAAAAAAAATTATTAGAAAATTGTAAAATAAAGCAGAATTGCGACTGAATAAAATTCAAAATCAATTTTAGTAAAACCTAATTAGGCAAAGATATCTACGCTGTGATCACAAGAAAGTAACCAAAAAGTAGACAGGTAAAAGTCTAAAATAAAGTAGGAATTCGACTGGGATCTCTCTACTTTGAAAATAAAATCTAAAATAAATTCACTAAAATCCAGTTAGACAATATTATTTACAATGCTGTCACAAGCAAGTAACCAAAAAATGGGCAGGTAAAAAGCTTAAATATAGAGTAGGAACCCGACTTTGATCTATTTTGAAAATAAAATTTAAAATCAATGGTAGTAAAATCTAGTTAGGCAATATTATCTTAAAAAAAGCAGATACAAGTAGGCTACCCAAAATTAGATGTAAAGTAAAGCGGAAATGCGACTGATCTAGATCAATAGCTATTTTCAAAGAAAAATTTAAAACCTATTTTACTAAAATCGAATTAGGCAAAGTTGGTTACATTGTGATCACAAGTAAGTAACCAAAAATTAGAAAGGCAAAAGTTTAAAAACAAATTAGGACCTCGACTTTGATCTATTTTGAAAATAAAATATAAAATCAATTTTAGTAAAATCTAGATAGACAATAGTGTTTAAAATGCAAATACAAGTAGCCGACCAAAAATTAGCTAAGTGAAAAGTTGAAAAATAAAACAGAAAATCGCTTATCTATTTTGAAGAGAAAGTTCAAAATCAATTCTAGTAAAATCTGATTAGACAAAGTTATTGGCACTGTGATAGCAAATAAGTAATAAAAAATTAGACAGGTAAAAAGCTTGAATATAGAGTAGGAAATCGACTTGATCTATCTTGAAAATAAAATTTAAAATGAACCTTAGTAAAATCTAGTTAGACAATAGTATTGAAAATGCAACTACAAGTAGGATACCAAAAAATTATCTAGCTAAAAGTTGTAAAATAAAACAGAAATACGACTGATCTATTTCGAAGAGAAATTTTAAAATCGATTTTAGAAAAATCTGATTAGACAAAGTTATTTACACTGTGATCACAAGTAAGTAACCAAAAATTAGGAAGGCAAAAGTTAAAAACAAATTGGGATTTCAACTTTAATCTATTTTGAAAATAAAGTTGAAAACCAATTTTTAGTAAAATCTAGATACACAATAGTGCCTAAAATGCAAATACAAGTAGGCTACCAAAAATTAGCTAGGTGAGATGTTGTAAAATACAACAGTAAGTCGACTGATCTATTTTGAAGAGAAAGTTTAAAATCAATTTTAGTAAAATCTGATTAGACAAAGTTATTTACATTGCGACTGCAAGCAGGTAACCAAAAATTGGACAGGTAAAAGCTTAAATATAGAGTAGGAATTCGGCTTTGATCTATTTTGGAAATAAAATTCAAAATTAATTATAATAAAATGTAGTTAGGCAATACTATTTAAAAGCAAATACAAGTAGGCTACCAAATAAAAAAAAAAATTATTAGAAAATTGTAAAATAAAGCAGAATTGCGACTGAATAAAATTCAGAATCAATTTTAGTAAAACCTAATTAGGCAAAGATATCTACGCTGTGATCACAAGAAAGTAACCAAAAAGTAGACAGGTAAAAGTCTAAAATAAAGTAGGAATTCGACAGGGATCTCTCTACTTTGAAAATAAAATCTAAAATAAATTCACTAAAATCCAGTTAGACAATATTATTTACAATGCTGTCACAAGCAAGTAACCAAAAAATGGGCAGGTAAAAAGCTTAAATATAGAGTAGGAACCCGACTTTGATCTATTTTGAAAATAAAATTTAAAATCAATGGTAGTAAAATCTAGTTAGGCAATATTATCTTAAAAAAAGCAGATACAAGTAGGCTACCCAAAATTAGATGTAAAGTAAAGCGGAAATGCGACTGATCTAGATCAATAGCTATTTTCAAAGAAAAATTTAAAACCTATTTTACTAAAATCGAATTAGGCAAAGTTGGTTACATTGTGATCACAAGTAAGTAACCAAAAATTAGAAAGGCAAAAGTTTAAAAACAAATTAGGACCTCGACTTTGATCTATTTTGAAAATAAAATATAAAATCAATTTTAGTAAAATCTAGATAGACAATAGTGTTTAAAATGCAAATACAAGTAGCCGACCAAAAATTAGCTAAGTGAAAAGTTGAAAAATAAAACAGAAAATCGCTTATCTATTTTGAAGAGAAAGTTCAAAATCAATTCTAGTAAAATCTGATTAGACAAAGTTATTGGCACTGTGATAGCAAATAAGTAATAAAAAATTAGACAGGTAAAAAGCTTGAATATAGAGTAGGAAATCGACTTTGATCTATCTTGAAAATAAAATTTAAAATGAACCTTAGTAAAATCTAGTTAGACAATAGTATTGAAAATGCAACTACAAGTAGGATACCAAAAAATTATCTAGCTAAAAGTTGTAAAATAAAACAGAAATACGACTGATCTATTTCGAAGAGAAATTTTAAAATCGATTTTAGAAAAATCTGATTAGACAAAGTTATTTACACTGTGATCACAAGTAAGTAACCAAAAATTAGGAAGGCAAAAGTTAAAAACAAATTGGGATTTCAACTTTAATCTATTTTGAAAATAAAGTTGAAAACCAATTTTTAGTAAAATCTAGATACACAATAGTGCCTAAAATGCAAATACAAGTAGGCTACCAAAAATTAGCTAGGTGAGATGTTGTAAAATACAACAGTAAGTCGACTGATCTATTTTGAAGAGAAAGTTTAAAATCAATTTTAGTAAAATCTGATTAGACAAAGTTATTTACATTGCGACTGCAAGCAGGTAACCAAAAATTGGACAGGTAAAAGCTTAAATATAGAGTAGGAATTCGGCTTTGATCTATTTTGGAAATAAAATTCAAAATTAATTATAATAAAATGTAGTTAGGCAATACTATTTAAAAGCAAATACAAGTAGGCTACCAAATAAAAAAAAAAATTATTAGAAAATTGTAAAATAAAGCAGAATTGCGACTGAATAAAATTCAAAATCAATTTTAGTAAAACCTAATTAGGCAAAGATATCTACGCTGTGATCACAAGAAAGTAACCAAAAAGTAGACAGGTAAAAGTCTAAAATAAAGTAGGAATTCGACTGGGATCTCTCTACTTTGAAAATAAAATCTAAAATAAATTCACTAAAATCCAGTTAGACAATATTATTTACAATGCTGTCACAAGCAAGTAACCAAAAGTAGACAGGTAAAAGCTTAAATATAGAGTAGGAATCCGACTTTGGTCTATTTTGAAAATAAAATTTAAAATCAATGGTAGTAAAATCTAGTTAGGCAATATTATCTAAAAAAGCAAATACAAGTAGGCTACCAAAAATTAGCTAGGTGAGAAGTTGTAAAATAAAACAGTAAGTCAACTGATCTATTTTGAAGAGAAATTTTAAAATCGATTTTAGAAAAATCTGATTAGACAAAGTTATTTACACTGTGATCACAAGTAAGTAACCAAAAATTAGGAAGGCAAAAGTTAAAAACAAATTGGGATTTCAACTTTAATCTATTTTGAAAATAAAGTTGAAAACCAATTTTTAGTAAAATCTAGATACACAACAGTGCCTAAAATGCAAATACAAGTAGGCTACCAAAAATTAGCTAGGCGAGATGTTGTAAAATACAACAGTAAGTCGACTGATCTATTTTGAAGAGAAAGTTTAAAATCAATTTTAGTAAAATCTGATTAGACAAAGTTATTTACATTGCGACTGCAAGCAGGTAACCAAAAATTGGACAGGTAAAAGCTTAAATATAGAGTAGGAATTCGGCTTTGATCTATTTTGGAAATAAAATTCAAAATTAATTATAATAAAATGTAGTTAGGCAATACTATTTAAAAGCAAATACAAGTAGGCTACCAAATAAAAAAAAAAATTATTAGAAAATTGTAAAATAAAGCAGAATTGCGACTGAATAAAATTCAAAATCAATTTTAGTAAAACCTAATTAGGCAAAGATATCTACGCTGTGATCACAAGAAAGTAACCAAAAAGTAGACAGGTAAAAGTCTAAAATAAAGTAGGAATTCGACAGGGATCTCTCTACTTTGAAAATAAAATCTAAAATAAATTCACTAAAATCCAGTTAGACAATATTATTTACAATGCTGTCACAAGCAAGTAACCAAAAAGTAGACAGGTAAAAGCTTAAATATAGAGTAGGAATCCGACTTTGGTCTATTTTGAAAATAAAATTTAAAATCAATGGTAGTAAAATCTAGTTAGGCAATATTATCTTAAAAAAAGCAGATACAAGTAGGCTACCCAAAATTAGATGTAAAGTAAAGCGGAAATGCGACTGATCTAGATCAATAGCTATTTTCAAAGAAAAATTTAAAACCTATTTTACTAAAATCGAATTAGGCAAAGTTGGTTACATTGTGATCACAAATAAGTAACCAAAAATTAGAAAGGCAAAAGTTTAAAAACAAATTAGGACCTCGACTTTGATCTATTTTGAAAATAAAATATAAAATCAATTTTAGTAAAATCTAGATAGACAATAGTGTTTAAAATGCAAATACAAGTAGCCGACCAAAAATTAGCTAAGTGAAAAGTTGAAAAATAAAACAGAAAATCGCTTATCTATTTTGAAGAGAAAGTTCAAAATCAATTCTAGTAAAATCTGATTAGACAAAGTTATTGGCACTGTGATAGCAAATAAGTAATAAAAAATTAGACAGGTAAAAAGCTTGAATATAGAGTAGGAAATCGACTTTGATCTATCTTGAAAATAAAATTTAAAATGAACCTTAGTAAAATCTAGTTAGACAATAGTATTGAAAATGCAACTACAAGTAGGATACCAAAAAATTATCTAGCTAAAAGTTGTAAAATAAAACAGAAATACGACTGATCTATTTCGAAGAGAAATTTTAAAATCGATTTTAGAAAAATCTGATTAGACAAAGTTATTTACACTGTGATCACAAGTAAGTAACCAAAAATTAGGAAGGCAAAAGTTAAAAACAAATTGGGATTTCAACTTTAATCTATTTTGAAAATAAAGTTGAAAACCAATTTTTAGTAAAATCTAGATACACAATAGTGCCTAAAATGCAAATACAAGTAGGCTACCAAAAATTAGCTAGGTGAGATGTTGTAAAATACAACAGTAAGTCGACTGATCTATTTTGAAGAGAAAGTTTAAAATCAATTTTAGTAAAATCTGATTAGACAAAGTTATTTACATTGCGACTGCAAGCAGGTAACCAAAAATTGGACAGGTAAAAGCTTAAATATAGAGTAGGAATTCGGCTTTGATCTATTTTGGAAATAAAATTCAAAATTAATTATAATAAAATGTAGTTAGGCAATACTATTTAAAAGCAAATACAAGTAGGCTACCAAATAAAAAAAAAATTATTAGAAAATTGTAAAATAAAGCAGAATTGCAACTGAATAAAATTCAAAATCAATTTTAGTAAAACCTAATTAGGCAAAGATATCTACGCTGTGATCACAAGAAAGTAACCAAAAAGTAGACAGGTAAAAGTCTAAAATAAAGTAGGAATTCGACTGGGATCTCTCTACTTTGAAAATAAAATCTAAAATAAATTCACTAAAATCCAGTTAGACAATATTATTTACAATGCTGTCACAAGCAAGTAACCAAAAGTAGACAGGTAAAAGCTTAAATATAGAGTAGGAATCCGACTTTGGTCTATTTTGAAAATAAAATTTAAAATCAATGGTAGTAAAATCTAGTTAGGCAATATTATCTAAAAAAGCAAATACAAGTAGGCTACCAAAAATTAGCTAGGTGAGAAGTTGTAAAATAAAACAGTAAGTCAACTGATCTATTTTGAAGAGAAATTTTAAAATCGATTTTAGAAAAATGTGATTAGACAAAGTTATTTACACTGTGATCACAAGTAAGTAACCAAAAATTAGGAAGGCAAAAGTTAAAAACAAATTGGGATTTCAACTTTAATCTATTTTGAAAATAAAGTTGAAAACCAATTTTTAGTAAAATCTAGATACACAATAGTGCCTAAAATGCAAATACAAGTAGGCTACCAAAAATTAGCTAGGTGAGATGTTGTAAAATACAACAGTAAGACGACTGATCTATTTTGAAGAGAAAGTTTAAAATCAATTTTAGTAAAATCTGATTAGACAAAGTTATTTACATTGCGACTGCAAGCAGGTAACCAAAAATTGGACAGGTAAAAGCTTAAATATAGAGTAGGAATTCGGCTTTGATCTATTTTGGAAATAAAATTCAAAATTAATTATAATAAAATGTAGTTAGGCAATACTATTTAAAAGCAAATACAAGTAGGCTACCAAATAAAACAAAAATTATTAGAAAATTGTAAAATAAAGCAGAATTGCAACTGAATAAAATTCAAAATCAATTTTAGTAAAACCTAATTAGGCAAAGATATCTACGCTGTGATCACAAGAAAGTAACCAAAAAGTAGACAGGTAAAAGTCTAAAATAAAGTAGGAATTCGACTGGGATCTCTCTACTTTGAAAATAAAATCTAAAATAAATTCACTAAAATCCAGTTAGACAATATTATTTACAATGCTGTCACAAGCAAGTAACCAAAAGTAGACAGGTAAAAGCTTAAATATAGAGTAGGAATCCGACTTTGGTCTATTTTGAAAATAAAATTTAAAATCAATGGTAGTAAAATCTAGTTAGGCAATATTATCTAAAAAAGCAAATACAAGTAGGCTACCAAAAATTAGCTAGGTGAGATGTTGTAAAATACAACAGTAAGTCGACTGATCTATTTTGAAGAGAAAGTTTAAAATCAATTTTAGTAAAATCTGATTAGACAAAGTTATTTACATTGCGACTGCAAGCAGGTAACCAAAAATTGGACAGGTAAAAGCTTAAATATAGAGTAGGAATTCGGCTTTGATCTATTTTGGAAATAAAATTCAAAATTAATTATAATAAAATGTAGTTAGGCAATACTATTTAAAAGCAAATACAAGTAGGCTACCAAATAAAAAAAAAAATTATTAGAAAATTGTAAAATAAAGCAGAATTGCGACTGAATAAAATTCAAAATCAATTTTAGTAAAACCTAATTAGGCAAAGATATCTACGCTGTGATCACAAGAAAGTAACCAAAAAGTAGACAGGTAAAAGTCTAAAATAAAGTAGGAATTCGACTGGGATCTCTCTACTTTGAAAATAAAATCTAAAATAAATTCACTAAAATCCAGTTAGACAATATTATTTACAATGCTGTCACAAGCAAGTAACCAAAAAATGGGCAGGTAAAAAGCTTAAATATAGAGTAGGAACCCGACTTTGATCTATTTTGAAAATAAAATTTAAAATCAATGGTAGTAAAATCTAGTTAGGCAATAGTATCTTAAAAAAAGCAGATACAAGTAGGCTACCCAAAATTAGATGTAAAGTAAAGCGGAAATGCGACTGATCTAGATCAATAGCTATTTTCAAAGAAAAATTTAAAACCTATTTTACTAAAATCGAATTAGGCAAAGTTGGTTACATTGTGATCACAAGTAAGTAACCAAAAATTAGAAAGGCAAAAGTTTAAAAACAAATTAGGACCTCGACTTTGATCTATTTTGAAAATAAAATATAAAATCAATTTTAGTAAAATCTAGATAGACAATAGTGTTTAAAATGCAAATACAAGTAGCCGACCAAAAATTAGCTAAGTGAAAAGTTGAAAAATAAAACAGAAAATCGCTTATCTATTTTGAAGAGAAAGTTCAAAATCAATTCTAGTAAAATCTGATTAGACAAAGTTATTGGCACTGTGATAGCAAATAAGTAATAAAAAATTAGACAGGTAAAAAGCTTGAATATAGAGTAGGAAATCGACTTTGATCTATCTTGAAAATAAAATTTAAAATGAACCTTAGTAAAATCTAGTTAGACAATAGTATTGAAAATGCAACTACAAGTAGGATACCAAAAAATTATCTAGCTAAAAGTTGTAAAATAAAACAGAAATACGACTGATCTATTTCGAAGAGAAATTTTAAAATCGATTTTAGAAAAATCTGATTAGACAAAGTTATTTACACTGTGATCACAAGTAAGTAACCAAAAATTAGGAAGGCAAAAGTTAAAAACAAATTGGGATTTCAACTTTAATCTATTTTGAAAATAAAGTTGAAAACCAATTTTTAGTAAAATCTAGATACACAATAGTGCCTAAAATGCAAATACAAGTAGGCTACCAAAAATTAGCTAGGTGAGATGTTGTAAAATACAACAGTAAGTCGACTGATCTATTTTGAAGAGAAAGTTTAAAATCAATTTTAGTAAAATCTGATTAGACAAAGTTATTTACATTGCGACTGCAAGCAGGTAACCAAAAATTGGACAGGTAAAAGCTTAAATATAGAGTAGGAATTCGGCTTTGATCTATTTTGGAAATAAAATTCAAAATTAATTATAATAAAATGTAGTTAGGCAATTCTATTTAAAAGCAAATACAAGTAGGCTACCAAATAAAAAAAAAATTATTAGAAAATTGTAAAATAAAGCAGAATTGCAACTGAATAAAATTCAAAATCAATTTTAGTAAAACCTAATTAGGCAAAGATATCTACGCTGTGATCACAAGAAAGTAACCAAAAAGTAGACAGGTAAAAGTCTAAAATAAAGTAGGAATTCGACTGGGATCTCTCTACTTTGAAAATAAAATCTAAAATAAATTCACTAAAATCCAGTTAGACAATATTATTTACAATGCTGTCACAAGCAAGTAACCAAAAGTAGACAGGTAAAAGCTTAAATATAGAGTAGGAATCCGACTTTGGTCTATTTTGAAAATAAAATTTAAAATCAATGGTAGTAAAATCTAGTTAGGCAATATTATCTAAAAAAGCAAATACAAGTAGGCTACCAAAAATTAGCTAGGTGAGAAGTTGTAAAATAAAACAGTAAGTCAATTGATCTATTTTGAAGAGAAATTTTAAAATCGATTTTAGAAAAATGTGATTAGACAAAGTTATTTACACTGTGATCACAAGTAAGTAACCAAAAATTAGGAAGGCAAAAGTTAAAAACAAATTGGGATTTCAACTTTAATCTATTTTGAAAATAAAATTGAAAACCAATTTTTAGTAAAATCTAGATACACAACAGTGCCTAAAATGCAAATACAAGTAGGCTATCAAAAATTAGCTAGGTGAGATGTTGTAAAATACAACAGTAAGTCGACTGATCTATTTTGAAGAGAAAGTTTAAAATCAATTTTAGTAAAATCTGATTAGACAAAGTTATTTACATTGCGACTGCAAGCAGGTAACCAAAAATTGGACAGGTAAAAGCTTAAATATAGAGTAGGAATTCGGCTTTGATCTATTTTGGAAATAAAATTCAAAATTAATTATAATAAAATGTAGTTAGGCAATACTATTTAAAAGCAAATACAAGTAGGCTACCAAATAAAAAAAAAAATTATTAGAAAATTGTAAAATAAAGCAGAATTGCGACTGAATAAAATTCAGAATCAATTTTAGTAAAACCTAATTAGGCAAAGATATCTACGCTGTGATCACAAGAAAGTAACCAAAAAGTAGACAGGTAAAAGTCTAAAATAAAGTAGGAATTCGACAGGGATCTCTCTACTTTGAAAATAAAATCTAAAATAAATTCACTAAAATCCAGTTAGACAATATTATTTACAATGCTGTCACAAGCAAGTAACCAAAAAGTAGACAGGTAAAAGCTTAAATATAGAGTAGGAATCCGACTTTGGTCTATTTTGAAAATAAAATTTAAAATCAATGGTAGTAAAATCTAGTTAGGCAATATTATCTAAAAAAGCAAATACAAGTAGGCTACCAAAAATTAGCTAGGTGAGAAGTTGTAAAATAAAACAGTAAGTCAACTGATCTATTTTGAAGAGAAATTTTAAAATCGATTTTAGAAAAATCTGATTAGACAAAGTTATTTACACTGTGATCACAAGTAAGTAACCAAAAATTAGGAAGGCAAAAGTTAAAAACAAATTGGGATTTCAACTTTAATCTATTTTGAAAATAAAGTTGAAAACCAATTTTTAGTAAAATCTAGATACACAACAGTGCCTAAAATGCAAATACAAGTAGGCTACCAAAAATTAGCTAGGTGAGATGTTGTAAAATACAACAGTAAGTCGACTGATCTATTTTGAAGAGAAAGTTTAAAATCAATTTTAGTAAAATCTGATTAGACAAAGTTATTTACATTGCGACTGCAAGCAGGTAACCAAAAATTGGACAGGTAAAAGCTTAAATATAGAGTAGGAATTCGGCTTTGATCTATTTTGGAAATAAAATTCAAAATTAATTATAATAAAATGTAGTTAGGCAATACTATTTAAAAGCAAATACAAGTAGGCTAACAAATAAAAAAAAAATTATTAGAAAATTGTAAAATAAAGCAGAATTGCAACTGAATAAAATTCAAAATCAATTTTAGTAAAACCTAATTAGGCAAAGATATCTACGCTGTGATCACAAGAAAGTAACCAAAAAGTAGACAGGTAAAAGTCTAAAATAAAGTAGGAATTCGACTGGGATCTCTCTACTTTGAAAATAAAATCTAAAATAAATTCACTAAAATCCAGTTAGACAATATTATTTACAATGCTGTCACAAGCAAGTAACCAAAAGTAGACAGGAAAAAGCTTAAATATAGAGTAGGAATCCGACTTTGGTCTATTTTGAAAATAAAATTTAAAATCAATGGTAGTAAAATCTAGTTAGGCAATATTATCTAAAAAAGCAAATACAAGTAGGCTACCAAAAATTAGCTAGGTGAGAAGTTGTAAAATAAAACAGTAAGTCAACTGATCTATTTTGAAGAGAAATTTTAAAATCGATTTTAGAAAAATCTGATTAGACAAAGTTATTTACACTGTGATCACAAGTAAGTAACCAAAAATTAGGAAGGCAAAAGTTAAAAACAAATTGGGATTTCAACTTTAATCTATTTTGAAAATAAAGTTGAAAACCAATTTTTAGTAAAATCTAGATACACAACAGTGCCTAAAATGCAAATACAAGTAGGCTACCAAAAATTAGCTAGGTGAGATGTTGTAAAATACAACAGTAAGTCGACTGATCTATTTTGAAGAGAAAGTTTAAAATCAATTTTAGTAAAATCTGATTAGACAAAGTTATTTACATTGCGACTGCAAGCAGGTAACCAAAAATTGGACAGGTAAAAGCTTAAATATAGAGTAGGAATTCGGCTTTGATCTATTTTGGAAATAAAATTCAAAATTAATTATAATAAAATGTAGTTAGGCAATACTATTTAAAAGCAAATACAAGTAGGCTACCAAATAAAAAAAAAAATTATTAGAAAATTGTAAAATAAAGCAGAATTGCGACTGAATAAAATTCAAAATCAATTTTAGTAAAACCTAATTAGGCAAAGATATCTACGCTGTGATCACAAGAAAGTAACCAAAAAGTAGACAGGTAAAAGTCTAAAATAAAGTAGGAATTCGACAGGGATCTCTCTACTTTGAAAATAAAATCTAAAATAAATTCACTAAAATCCAGTTAGACAATATTATTTACAATGCTGTCACAAGCAAGTAACCAAAAAGTAGACAGGTAAAAGCTTAAATATAGAGTAGGAATCCGACTTTGGTCTATTTTGAAAATAAAATTTAAAATCAATGGTAGTAAAATCTAGTTAGGCAATATTATCTAAAAAAGCAAATACAAGTAGGCTACCAAAAATTAGCTAGGTGAGAAGTTGTAAAATAAAACAGTAAGTCAACTGATCTATTTTGAAGAGAAATTTTAAAATCGATTTTAGAAAAATCTGATTAGACAAAGTTATTTACACTGTGATCACAAGTAAGTAACCAAAAATTAGGAAGGCAAAAGTTAAAAACAAATTGGGATTTCAACTTAAATCTATTTTGAAAATAAAGTTGAAAACCAATTTTTAGTAAAATCTAGATACACAATAGTGCCTAAAATGCAAATACAAGTAGGCTACCAAAAATTAGCTATGTGAGATGTTGTAAAATACAACAGTAAGTCGACTGATCTATTTTGAAGAGAAAGTTTAAAATCAATTTTAGTAAAATCTGATTAGACAAAGTTATTTACATTGCGACTGCAAGTAGGTAACCAAAAATTGGACAGGTAAAAGCTTAAATATAGAGTAGGAATTCGGCTTTGATCTATTTTGGAAATAAAATTCAAAATTAATTATAATAAAATGTAGTTAGGCAATACTATTTAAAAGCAAATACAAGTAGGCTACCAAATAAAAAAAAAAATTATTAGAAAATTGTAAAATAAAGCAGAATTGCGACTGAATAAAATTCAAAATCAATTTTAGTAAAACCTAATTAGGCAAAGATATCTACGCTGTGATCACAAGAAAGTAACCAAAAAGTAGACAGGTAAAAGTCTAAAATAAAGTAGGAATTCGACTGGGATCTCTCTACTTTGAAAATAAAATCTAAAATAAATTCACTAAAATCCAGTTAGACAATATTATTTACAATGCTGTCACAAGCAAGTAACCAAAAGTAGACAGGAAAAAGCTTAAATATAGAGTAGGAATCCGACTTTGGTCTATTTTGAAAATAAAATTTAAAATCAATGGTAGTAAAATCTAGTTAGGCAATATTATCTAAAAAAGCATATACAAGTAGGCTACCAAAAATTAGCTAGGTGAGAAGTTGTAAAATAAAACAGTAAGTCAACTGATCTATTTTGAAGAGAAATTTTAAAATCGATTTTAGAAAAATCTGATTAGACAAAGTTATTTACACTGTGATCACAAGTAAGTAACCAAAAATTAGGAAGGCAAAAGTTAAAAACAAATTGGGATTTCAACTTTAATCTATTTTGAAAATAAAGTTGAAAACCAATTTTTAGTAAAATCTAGATACACAACAGTGCCTAAAATGCAAATACAAGTAGGCTACCAAAAATTAGCTAGGTGAGATGTTGTAAAATACAACAGTAAGTCAACTGATCTATTTTGAAGAGAAAGTTTAAAATCAATTTTAGTAAAATCTGATTAGACAAAGTTATTTACATTGCGACTGCAAGCAGGTAACCAAAAATTGGACAGGTAAAAGCTTAAATATAGAGTAGGAATTCGGCTTTGATCTATTTTGGAAATAAAATTCAAAATTAATTATAATAAAATGTAGTTAGGCAATACTATTTAAAAGCAAATACAAGTAGGCTACCAAATAAAAAAAAAAATTATTAGAAAATTGTAAAATAAAGCAGAATTGCGACTGAATAAAATTCAAAATCAATTTTAGTAAAACCTAATTAGGCAAAGATATCTACGCTGTGATCACAAGAAAGTAACCAAAAAGTAGACAGGTAAAAGTCTAAAATAAAGTAGGAATTCGACAGGGATCTCTCTACTTTGAAAATAAAATCTAAAATAAATTCACTAAAATCCAGTTAGACAATATTATTTACAATGCTGTCACAAGCAAGTAACCAAAAAGTAGACAGGTAAAAGCTTAAATATAGAGTAGGAATCCGACTTTGGTCTATTTTGAAAATAAAATTTAAAATCAATGGTAGTAAAATCTAGTTAGGCAATATTATCTAAAAAAGCAAATACAAGTAGGCTACCAAAAATTAGCTAGGTGAGAAGTTGTAAAATAAAACAGTAAGTCAACTGATCTATTTTGAAGAGAAATTTTACAATCGATTTTAGAAAAATCTGATTAGACAAAGTTATTTACACTGTGATCACAAGTAAGTAACCAAAAATTAGGAAGGCAAAAGTTAAAAACAAATTGGGATTTCAACTTAAATCTATTTTGAAAATAAAGTTGAAAACCAATTTTTAGTAAAATCTAGATACACAACAGTGCCTAAAATGCAAATACAAGTAGGCTACCAAAAATTAGCTAGGTGAGATGTTGTAAAATACAACAGTAAGTCGACTGATCTATTTTGAAGAGAAAGTTTAAAATCAATTTTAGTAAAATCTGATTAGACAAAGTTATTTACATTGCGACTGCAAGTAGGTAACCAAAAATTGGACAGGTAAAAGCTTAAATATAGAGTAGGAATTCGGCTTTGATCTATTTTGGAAATAAAATTCAAAATTAATTATAATAAAATGTAGTTAGGCAATACTATTTAAAAGCAAATACAAGTAGGCTACCAAATAAAAAAAAAAATTATTAGAAAATTGTAAAATAAAGCAGAATTGCGACTGAATAAAATTCAAAATCAATTTTAGTAAAACCTAATTAGGCAAAGATATCTACGCTGTGATCACAAGAAAGTAACCAAAAAGTAGACAGGTAAAAGTCTAAAATAAAGTAGGAATTCGACTGGGATCTCTCTACTTTGAAAATAAAATCTAAAATAAATTCACTAAAATCCAGTTAGACAATATTATTTACAATGCTGTCACAAGCAAGTAACCAAAAGTAGACAGGAAAAAGCTTAAATATAGAGTAGGAATCCGACTTTGGTCTATTTTGAAAATAAAATTTAAAATCAATGGTAGTAAAATCTAGTTAGGCAATATTATCTAAAAAAGCAAATACTAGTAGGCTACCAAAAATTAGCTAGGTGAGAAGTTGTAAAATAAAACAGTAAGTCAACTGATCTATTTTGAAGAGAAATTTTAAAATCGATTTTAGAAAAATCTGATTAGACAAAGTTATTTACACTGTGATCACAAGTAAGTAACCAAAAATTAGGAAGGCAAAAGTTAAAAACAAATTGGGATTTCAACTTTAATCTATTTTGAAAATAAAGTTGAAAACCAATTTTTAGTAAAATCTAGATACACAACAGTGCCTAAAATGCAAATACAAGTAGGCTACCAAAAATTAGCTAGGTGAGATGTTGTAAAATACAACAGTAAGTCGACTGATCTATTTTGAAGAGAAAGTTTAAAATCAATTTTAGTAAAATCTGATTAGACAAAGTTATTTACATTGCGACTGCAAGCAGGTAACCAAAAATTGGACAGGTAAAAGCTTAAATATAGAGTAGGAATTCGGCTTTGATCTATTTTGGAAATAAAATTCAAAATTAATTATAATAAAATGTAGTTAGGCAATACTATTTAAAAGCAAATACAAGTAGGCTACCAAATAAAAAAAAAAATTATTAGAAAATTGTAAAATAAAGCAGAATTGCGACTGAATAAAATTCAAAATCAATTTTAGTAAAACCTAATTAGGCAAAGATATCTACGCTGTGATCACAAGAAAGTAACCAAAAACTAGACAGGTAAAAGTCTAAAATAAAGTAGGAATTCGACAGGGATCTCTCTACTTTGAAAATAAAATCTAAAATAAATTCACTAAAATCCAGTTAGACAATATTATTTACAATGCTGTCACAAGCAAGTAACCAAAAAATGTGCAGGTAAAAAGCTTAAATATAGAGTAGGAACCCGACTTTGATCTATTTTGAAAATAAAATTTAAAATCAATGGTAGTAAAATCTAGTTAGGCAATATTATCTTAAAAAAAGCAGATACAAGTAGGCTACCCAAAATTAGATGTAAAGTAAAGCGGAAATGCGACTGATCTAGATCAATAGCTATTTTCAAAGAAAAATTTAAAACCTATTTTACTAAAATCGAATTAGGCAAAGTTGGTTACATTGTGATCACAAATAAGTAACCAAAAATTAGAAAGGCAAAAGTTTAAAAACAAATTAGGACCTCGACTTTGATCTATTTTGAAAATAAAATATAAAATCAATTTTAGTAAAATCTAGATAGACAATAGTGTTTAAAATGCAAATACAAGTAGCCGACCAAAAATTAGCTAAGTGAAAAGTTGAAAAATAAAACAGAAAATCGCTTATCTATTTTGAAGAGAAAGTTCAAAATCAATTCTAGTAAAATCTGATTAGACAAAGTTATTGGCACTGTGATAGCAAATAAGTAATAAAAAATTAGACAGGTAAAAAGCTTGAATATAGAGTAGGAAATCGACTTTGATCTATCTTGAAAATAAAATTTAAAATGAACCTTAGTAAAATCTAGTTAGACAGTAGTATTTAAAATGCAACTACAAGTAGGATACCAAAAAATTATCTAGGTAAAAGTTGTAAAATAAAACAGAAATTCGACTGATCTATTTCGAAGAGAAATTTTAAAATCGATTTTAGAAAAATGTGATTAGACAAAGTTATTTACACTGTGATCACAAGTAAGTAACCAAAAATTAGGAAGGCAAAAGTTGAAAACAAATTGGGATTTCAACTTTAATCTATTTTGAAAATAAAGTTGAAAACCAATTTTTAGTAAAATCTAGATACACAATAGTGCCTAAAATGCAAATACAAGTAGGCTACCAAAATTAGCTAGGTGAGATGTTGTAAAATACAACAGTAAGTCGACTGATCTATTTTGAAGAGAAAGTTTAAAATCAATTTTAGTAAAATCTGATTAGACAAAGTTATTTACATTGCGACTGCAAGCAGGTAACCAAAAATTGGACAGGTAAAAGCTTAAATATAGAGTAGGAATTCGGCTTTGATCTATTTTGGAAATAAAATTCAAAATTAATTATAATAAAATGTAGTTAGGCAATACTATTTAAAAGCAAATACAAGTAGGCTAACAAATAAAAAAACAATTATTAGAAAATTGTAAAATAAAGCAGAATTGCAACTGAATAAAATTCAAAATCAATTTTAGTAAAACCTAATTAGGCAAAGATATCTACGCTGTGATCACAAGAAAGTAACCAAAAAGTAGACAGGTAAAAGTCTCAAATAAAGTAGGAATTCGACTGGGATCTCTCTACTTTGAAAATAAAATCTAAAATAAATTCACTAAAATCCAGTTAGACAATATTATTTACAATGCTGTCACAAGCAAGTAACCAAAAGTAGACAGGAAAAAGCTTAAATATAGAGTAGGAATCCGACTTTGGTCTATTTTGAAAATAAAATTTAAAATCAATGGTAGTAAAATCTAGTTAGGCAATATTATCTAAAAAAGCAAATACAAGTAGGCTACCAAAAATTAGCTAGGTGAGAAGTTGTAAAATAAAACAGTAAGTCAACTGATCTATTTTGAAGAGAAATTTTAAAATCGATTTTAGAAAAATCTGATTAGACAAAGTTATTTACACTGTGATCACAAGTAAGTAACCAAAAATTAGGAAGGCAAAAGTTAAAAACAAATTGGGATTTCAACTTTAATCTATTTTGAAAATAAAGTTGAAAACCAATTTTTAGTAAAATCTAGATACACAACAGTGCCTAAAATGCAAATACAAGTAGGCTACCAAAAATTAGCTAGGTGATATGTTGTAAAATACAACAGTAAGTCGACTGATCTATTTTGAAGAGAAAGTTTAAAATCAATTTTAGTAAAATCTGATTAGACAAAGTTATTTACATTGCGACTGCAAGCAGGTAACCAAAAATTGGACAGGTAAAAGCTTAAATATAGAGTAGGAATTCGGCTTTGATCTATTTTGGAAATAAAATTCAAAATTAATTATAATAAAATGTAGTTAGGCAATACTATTTAAAAGCAAATACAAGTAGGCTACCAAATAAAAAAAAAAATTATTAGAAAATTGTAAAATAAAGCAGAATTGCGACTGAATAAAATTCAAAATCAATTTTAGTAAAACCTAATTAGGCAAAGATATCTACGCTGTGATCACAAGAAAGTAACCAAAAAGTAGACAGGTAAAAGTCTAAAATAAAGTAGGAATTCGACTGGGATCTCTCTACTTTGAAAATAAAATCTAAAATAAATTCACTAAAATCCAGTTAGACAATATTATTTACAATGCTGTCACAAGCAAGTAACCAAAAAATGGGCAGGTAAAAAGCTTAAATATAGAGTAGGAACCCGACTTTGATCTATTTTGAAAATAAAATTTAAAATCAATGGTAGTAAAATCTAGTTAGGCAATATTATCTTTAAAAAAGCAGATACAAGTAGGCTACCCAAAATTAGATGTAAAGTAAAGCGGAAATGCGACTGATCTAGATCAATAGCTATTTTCAAAGAAAAATTTAAAACCTATTTTACTAAAATCGAATTAGGCAAAGTTGGTTACATTGTGATCACAAATAAGTAACCAAAAATTAGAAAGGCAAAAGTTTAAAAACAAATTAGGACCTCGACTTTGATCTATTTTGAAAATAAAATATAAAATCAATTTTAGTAAAATCTAGATAGACAATAGTGTTTAAAATGCAAATACAAGTAGCCGACCAAAAATTAGCTAAGTGAAAAGTTGAAAAATAAAACAGAAAATCGCTTATCTATTTTGAAGAGAAAGTTCAAAATCAATTCTAGTAAAATCTGATTAGACAAAGTTATTGGCACTGTGATAGCAAATAAGTAATAAAAAATTAGACAGGTAAAAAGCTTGAATATAGAGTAGGAAATCGACTTTGATCTATCTTGAAAATAAAATTTAAAATGAACCTTAGTAAAATCTAGTTAGACAATAGTATTTAAAATGCAACTACAAGTAGGATACCAAAAAATTATCTAGGTAAAAGTTGTAAAATAAAACAGAAATTCGACTGATCTATTTCGAAGAGAAATTTTAAAATCGATTTTAGAAAAATGTGATTAGACAAAGTTATTTACACTGTGATCACAAGTAAGTAACCAAAAATTAGGAAGGCAAAAGTTGAAAACAAATTGGGATTTCAACTTTAATCTATTTTGAAAATAAAGTTGAAAACCAATTTTTAGTAAAATCTAGATACACAATAGTGCCTAAAATGCAAATACAAGTAGGCTACCAAAAATTAGCTAGGTGAGATGTTGTAAAATACAACAGTAAGTCGACTGATCTATTTTGAAGAGAAAGTTTAAAATCAATTTTAGTAAAATCTGATTAGACAAAGTTATTTACATTGCGACTGCAAGCAGGTAACAAAAAATTGGACAGGTAAAAGCTTAAATATAGAGTAGGAATTCGGCTTTGATCTATTTTGGAAATAAAATTCAAAATTAATTATAATAAAATGTAGTTAGGCAATACTATTTAAAAGCAAATACAAGTAGGCTAACAAATAAAAAAAAAATTATTAGAAAATCGTAAAATAAAGCAGAATTGCAACTGAATAAAATTCAAAATCAATTTTAGTAAAACCTAATTAGGCAAAGATATCTACGCTGTGATCACAAGAAAGTAACCAAAAAGTAGACAGGTAAAAGTCTAAAATAAAGTAGGAATTCGACTGGGATCTCTCTACTTTGAAAATAAAATCTAAAATAAATTCACTAAAATCCAGTTAGACAATATTATTTACAATGCTGTCACAAGCAAGTAACCAAAAGTAGACAGGAAAAAGCTTAAATATAGAGTAGGAATCCGACTTTGGTCTATTTTGAAAATAAAATTTAAAATCAATGGTAGTAAAATCTAGTTAGGCAATATTATCTAAAAAAGCATATACAAGTAGGCTACCAAAAATTAGCTAGGTGAGAAGTTGTAAAATAAAACAGTAAGTCAACTGATCTATTTTGAAGAGAAATTTTAAAATCGATTTTAGAAAAATCTGATTAGACAAAGTTATTTACACTGTGATCACAAGTAAGTAACCAAAAATTAGGAAGGCAAAAGTTAAAAACAAATTGGGATTTCAACTTTAATCTATTTTGAAAATAAAGTTGAAAACCAATTTTTAGTAAAATCTAGATACACAACAGTGCCTAAAATGCAAATACAAGTAGGCTACCAAAAATTAGCTAGGTGAGATGTTGTAAAATACAACAGTAAGTCAACTGATCTATTTTGAAGAGAAAGTTTAAAATCAATTTTAGTAAAATCTGATTAGACAAAGTTATTTACATTGCGACTGCAAGCAGGTAACCAAAAATTGGACAGGTAAAAGCTTAAATATAGAGTAGGAATTCGGCTTTGATCTATTTTGGAAATAAAATTCAAAATTAATTATAATAAAATGTAGTTAGGCAATACTATTTAAAAGCAAATACAAGTAGGCTACCAAATAAAAAAAAAAATTATTAGAAAATTGTAAAATAAAGCAGAATTGCGACTGAATAAAATTCAAAATCAATTTTAGTAAAACCTAATTAGGCAAAGATATCTACGCTGTGATCACAAGAAAGTAACCAAAAAGTAGACAGGTAAAAGTCTAAAATAAAGTAGGAATTCGACAGGGATCTCTCTACTTTGAAAATAAAATCTAAAATAAATTCACTAAAATCCAGTTAGACAATATTATTTACAATGCTGTCACAAGCAAGTAACCAAAAAGTAGATAGGTAAAAGCTTAAATATAGAGTAGGAATCCGACTTTGGTCTATTTTGAAAATAAAATTTAAAATCAATGGTAGTAAAATCTAGTTAGGCAATATTATCTAAAAAAGCAAATACAAGTAGGCTACCAAAAATTAGCTAGGTGAGAAGTTGTAAAATAAAACAGTAAGTCAACTGATCTATTTTGAAGAGAAATTTTACAATCGATTTTAGAAAAATCTGATTAGACAAAGTTATTTACACTGTGATCACAAGTAAGTAACCAAAAATTAGGAAGGCAAAAGTTAAAAACAAATTGGGATTTCAACTTAAATCTATTTTGAAAATAAAGTTGAAAACCAATTTTTAGTAAAATCTAGATACACAACAGTGCCTAAAATGCAAATACAAGTAGGCTACCAAAAATTAGCTAGGTGAGATGTTGTAAAATACAACAGTAAGTCGACTGATCTATTTTGAAGAGAAAGTTTAAAATCAATTTTAGTAAAATCTGATTAGACAAAGTTATTTACATTGCGACTGCAAGTAGGTAACCAAAAATTGGACAGGTAAAAGCTTAAATATAGAGTAGGAATTCGGCTTTGATCTATTTTGGAAATAAAATTCAAAATTAATTATAATAAAATGTAGTTAGGCAATACTATTTAAAAGCAAATACAAGTAGGCTACCAAATAAAAAAAAAAATTATTAGAAAATTGTAAAATAAAGCAGAATTGCGACTGAATAAAATTCAAAATCAATTTTAGTAAAACCTAATTAGGCAAAGATATCTACGCTGTGATCACAAGAAAGTAACCAAAAAGTAGACAGGTAAAAGTCTAAAATAAAGTAGGAATTCGACTGGGATCTCTCTACTTTGAAAATAAAATCTAAAATAAATTCACTAAAATCCAGTTAGACAATATTATTTACAATGCTGTCACAAGCAAGTAACCAAAAGTAGACAGGAAAAAGCTTAAATATAGAGTAGGAATCCGACTTTGGTCTATTTTGAAAATAAAATTTAAAATCAATGGTAGTAAAATCTAGTTAGGCAATATTATCTAAAAAAGCAAATACTAGTAGGCTACCAAAAATTAGCTAGGTGAGAAGTTGTAAAATAAAACAGTAAGTCAACTGATCTATTTTGAAGAGAAATTTTAAAATCGATTTTAGAAAAATCTGATTAGACAAAGTTATTTACACTGTGATCACAAGTAAGTAACCAAAAATTAGGAAGGCAAAAGTTAAAAACAAATTGGGATTTCAACTTTAATCTATTTTGAAAATAAAGTTGAAAACCAATTTTTAGTAAAATCTAGATACACAACAGTGCCTAAAATGCAAATACAAGTAGGCTACCAAAAATTAGCTAGGTGAGATGTTGTAAAATACAACAGTAAGTCGACTGATCTATTTTGAAGAGAAAGTTTAAAATCAATTTTAGTAAAATCTGATTAGACAAAGTTATTTACATTGCGACTGCAAGCAGGTAACCAAAAATTGGACAGGTAAAAGCTTAAATATAGAGTAGGAATTCGGCTTTGATCTATTTTGGAAATAAAATTCAAAATTAATTATAATAAAATGTAGTTAGGCAATACTATTTAAAAGCAAATACAAGTAGGCTACCAAATAAAAAAAAAAATTATTAGAAAATTGTAAAATAAAGCAGAATTGCGACTGAATAAAATTCAAAATCAATTTTAGTAAAACCTAATTAGGCAAAGATATCTACGCTGTGATCACAAGAAAGTAACCAAAAACTAGACAGGTAAAAGTCTAAAATAAAGTAGGAATTCGACAGGGATCTCTCTACTTTGAAAATAAAATCTAAAATAAATTCACTAAAATCCAGTTAGACAATATTATTTACAATGCTGTCACAAGCAAGTAACCAAAAAATGTGCAGGTAAAAAGCTTAAATATAGAGTAGGAACCCGACTTTGATCTATTTTGAAAATAAAATTTAAAATCAATGGTAGTAAAATCTAGTTAGGCAATATTATCTTAAAAAAAGCAGATACAAGTAGGCTACCCAAAATTAGATGTAAAGTAAAGCGGAAATGCGACTGATCTAGATCAATAGCTATTTTCAAAGAAAAATTTAAAACCTATTTTACTAAAATCGAATTAGGCAAAGTTGGTTACATTGTGATCACAAATAAGTAACCAAAAATTAGAAAGGCAAAAGTTTAAAAACAAATTAGGACCTCGACTTTGATCTATTTTGAAAATAAAATATAAAATCAATTTTAGTAAAATCTAGATAGACAATAGTGTTTAAAATGCAAATACAAGTAGCCGACCAAAAATTAGCTAAGTGAAAAGTTGAAAAATAAAACAGAAAATCGCTTATCTATTTTGAAGAGAAAGTTCAAAATCAATTCTAGTAAAATCTGATTAGACAAAGTTATTGGCACTGTGATAGCAAATAAGTAATAAAAAATTAGACAGGTAAAAAGCTTGAATATAGAGTAGGAAATCGACTTTGATCTATCTTGAAAATAAAATTTAAAATGAACCTTAGTAAAATCTAGTTAGACAGTAGTATTTAAAATGCAACTACAAGTAGGATACCAAAAAATTATCTAGGTAAAAGTTGTAAAATAAAACAGAAATTCGACTGATCTATTTCGAAGAGAAATTTTAAAATCGATTTTAGAAAAATGTGATTAGACAAAGTTATTTACACTGTGATCACAAGTAAGTAACCAAAAATTAGGAAGGCAAAAGTTGAAAACAAATTGGGATTTCAACTTTAATCTATTTTGAAAATAAAGTTGAAAACCAATTTTTAGTAAAATCTAGATACACAATAGTGCCTAAAATGCAAATACAAGTAGGCTACCAAAATTAGCTAGGTGAGATGTTGTAAAATACAACAGTAAGTCGACTGATCTATTTTGAAGAGAAAGTTTAAAATCAATTTTAGTAAAATCTGATTAGACAAAGTTATTTACATTGCGACTGCAAGCAGGTAACCAAAAATTGGACAGGTAAAAGCTTAAATATAGAGTAGGAATTCGGCTTTGATCTATTTTGGAAATAAAATTCAAAATTAATTATAATAAAATGTAGTTAGGCAATACTATTTAAAAGCAAATACAAGTAGGCTAACAAATAAAAAAACAATTATTAGAAAATTGTAAAATAAAGCAGAATTGCAACTGAATAAAATTCAAAATCAATTTTAGTAAAACCTAATTAGGCAAAGATATCTACGCTGTGATCACAAGAAAGTAACCAAAAAGTAGACAGGTAAAAGTCTCAAATAAAGTAGGAATTCGACTGGGATCTCTCTACTTTGAAAATAAAATCTAAAATAAATTCACTAAAATCCAGTTAGACAATATTATTTACAATGCTGTCACAAGCAAGTAACCAAAAGTAGACAGGAAAAAGCTTAAATATAGAGTAGGAATCCGACTTTGGTCTATTTTGAAAATAAAATTTAAAATCAATGGTAGTAAAATCTAGTTAGGCAATATTATCTAAAAAAGCAAATACAAGTAGGCTACCAAAAATTAGCTAGGTGAGAAGTTGTAAAATAAAACAGTAAGTCAACTGATCTATTTTGAAGAGAAATTTTAAAATCGATTTTAGAAAAATCTGATTAGACAAAGTTATTTACACTGTGATCACAAGTAAGTAACCAAAAATTAGGAAGGCAAAAGTTAAAAACAAATTGGGATTTCAACTTTAATCTATTTTGAAAATAAAGTTGAAAACCAATTTTTAGTAAAATCTAGATACACAACAGTGCCTAAAATGCAAATACAAGTAGGCTACCAAAAATTAGCTAGGTGATATGTTGTAAAATACAACAGTAAGTCGACTGATCTATTTTGAAGAGAAAGTTTAAAATCAATTTTAGTAAAATCTGATTAGACAAAGTTATTTACATTGCGACTGCAAGCAGGTAACCAAAAATTGGACAGGTAAAAGCTTAAATATAGAGTAGGAATTCGGCTTTGATCTATTTTGGAAATAAAATTCAAAATTAATTATAATAAAATGTAGTTAGGCAATACTATTTAAAAGCAAATACAAGTAGGCTACCAAATAAAAAAAAAAATTATTAGAAAATTGTAAAATAAAGCAGAATTGCGACTGAATAAAATTCAAAATCAATTTTAGTAAAACCTAATTAGGCAAAGATATCTACGCTGTGATCACAAGAAAGTAACCAAAAAGTAGACAGGTAAAAGTCTAAAATAAAGTAGGAATTCGACTGGGATCTCTCTACTTTGAAAATAAAATCTAAAATAAATTCACTAAAATCCAGTTAGACAATATTATTTACAATGCTGTCACAAGCAAGTAACCAAAAAATGGGCAGGTAAAAAGCTTAAATATAGAGTAGGAACCCGACTTTGATCTATTTTGAAAATAAAATTTAAAATCAATGGTAGTAAAATCTAGTTAGGCAATATTATCTTAAAAAAAGCAGATACAAGTAGGCTACCCAAAATTAGATGTAAAGTAAAGCGGAAATGCGACTGATCTAGATCAATAGCTATTTTCAAAGAAAAATTTAAAACCTATTTTACTAAAATCGAATTAGGCAAAGTTGGTTACATTGTGATCACAAATAAGTAACCAAAAATTAGAAAGGCAAAAGTTTAAAAACAAATTAGGACCTCGACTTTGATCTATTTTGAAAATAAAATATAAAATCAATTTTAGTAAAATCTAGATAGACAATAGTGTTTAAAATGCAAATACAAGTAGCCGACCAAAAATTAGCTAAGTGAAAAGTTGAAAAATAAAACAGAAAATCGCTTATCTATTTTGAAGAGAAAGTTCAAAATCAATTCTAGTAAAATCTGATTAGACAAAGTTATTGGCACTGTGATAGCAAATAAGTAATAAAAAATTAGACAGGTAAAAAGCTTGAATATAGAGTAGGAAATCGACTTTGATCTATCTTGAAAATAAAATTTAAAATGAACCTTAGTAAAATCTAGTTAGACAATAGTATTTAAAATGCAACTACAAGTAGGATACCAAAAAATTATCTAGGTAAAAGTTGTAAAATAAAACAGAAATTCGACTGATCTATTTCGAAGAGAAATTTTAAAATCGATTTTAGAAAAATGTGATTAGACAAAGTTATTTACACTGTGATCACAAGTAAGTAACCAAAAATTAGGAAGGCAAAAGTTGAAAACAAATTGGGATTTCAACTTTAATCTATTTTGAAAATAAAGTTGAAAACCAATTTTTAGTAAAATCTAGATACACAATAGTGCCTAAAATGCAAATACAAGTAGGCTACCAAAAATTAGCTAGGTGAGATGTTGTAAAATACAACAGTAAGTCGACTGATCTATTTTGAAGAGAAAGTTTAAAATCAATTTTAGTAAAATCTGATTAGACAAAGTTATTTACATTGCGACTGCAAGCAGGTAACCAAAAATTGGACAGGTAAAAGCTTAAATATAGAGTAGGAATTCGGCTTTGATCTATTTTGGAAATAAAATTCAAAATTAATTATAATAAAATGTAGTTAGGCAATAATATTTAAAAGCAAATACAAGTAGGCTACCAAATAAAAAAAAAAATTATTAGAAAATTGTAAAATAAAGCAGAATTGCAACTGAATAAAATTCAAAATCAATTTTAGTAAAACCTAATTAGGCAAAGATATCTACGCTGTGATCACAAGAAAGTAACCAAAAAGTAGACAGGTAAAAGTCTAAAATAAAGTAGGAATTCGACTGGGATCTCTCTACTTTGAAAATAAAATCTAAAATAAATTCACTAAAATCCAGTTAGACAATATTATTTACAATGCTGTCACAAGCAAGTAACCAAAAGTAGACAGGTAAAAGCTTAAATATAGAGTAGGAATCCGACTTTGGTCTATTTTGAAAATAAAATTTAAAATCAATGGTAGTAAAATCTAGTTAGGCAATATTATCTAAAAAAGCAAATACAAGTAGGCTACCAAAAATTAGCTAGGTGAGAAGTTGTAAAATAAAACAGTAAGTCAACTGATCTATTTTGAAGAGAAATTTTATAATCGATTTTAGAAAAATCTGATTAGACAAAGTTATTTACACTGTGATCACAAGTAAGTAACCAAAAATTAGGAAGGCAAAAGTTAAAAACAAATTGGGATTTCAACTTTAATCTATTTTGAAAATAAAGTTGAAAACCAATTTTTAGTAAAATCTAGATACACAATAGTGCCTAAAATGCAAATACAAGTAGGCTACCAAAAATTAGCTAGGTGAGATGTTGTAAAATACAACAGTAAGTCGACTGATCTATTTTGAAGAGAAAGTTTAAAATCAATTTTAGTAAAATCTGATTAGACAAAGTTATTTACATTGCGACTGCAAGCAGGTAACCAAAAATTGGACAGGTAAAAGCTTAAATATAGAGTAGGAATTCGGCTTTGATCTATTTTGGAAATAAAATTCAAAATTAATTATAATAAAATGTAGTTAGGCAATACTATTTAAAAGCAAATACAAGTAGGCTACCAAATAAAAAAAAAAATTATTAGAAAATTGTAAAATAAAGCAGAATTGCGACTGAATAAAATTCAAAATCAATTTTAGTAAAACCTAATTAGGCAAAGATATCTACGCTGTGATCACAAGAAAGTAACCAAAAAGTAGACAGGTAAAAGTCTAAAATAAAGTAGGAATTCGACTGGGATCTCTCTACTTTGAAAATAAAATCTAAAATAAATTCACTAAAATCCAGTTAGACAATATTATTTACAATGCTGTCACAAGCAAGTAACCAAAAAATGGGCAGGTAAAAAGCTTAAATATAGAGTAGGAACCCGACTTTGATCTATTTTGAAAATAAAATTTAAAATCAATGGTAGTAAAATCTAGTTAGGCAATATTATCTTAAAAAAAGCAGATACAAGTAGGCTACCCAAAATTAGATGTAAAGTAAAGCGGAAATGCGACTGATCTAGATCAATAGCTATTTTCAAAGAAAAATTTAAAACCTATTTTACTAAAATCGAATTAGGCAAAGTTGGTTACATTGTGATCACAAGTAAGTAACCAAAAATTAGAAAGGCAAAAGTTTAAAAACAAATTAGGACCTCGACTTTGATCTATTTTGAAAATAAAATATAAAATCAATTTTAGTAAAATCTAGATAGACAATAGTGTTTAAAATGCAAATACAAGTAGCCGACCAAAAATTAGCTAAGTGAAAAGTTGAAAAATAAAACAGAAAATCGCTTATCTATTTTGAAGAGAAAGTTCAAAATCAATTCTAGTAAAATCTGATTAGACAAAGTTATTGGCACTGTGATAGCAAATAAGTAATAAAAAATTAGACAGGTAAAAAGCTTGAATATAGAGTAGGAAATCGACTTTGATCTATCTTGAAAATAAAATTTAAAATGAACCTTAGTAAAATCTAGTTAGACAATAGTATTTAAAATGCAACTACAAGTAGGATACCAAAAAATTATCTAGGTAAAAGTTGTCAAATAAAACAGAAATTCGACTGATCTATTTCGAAGAGAAATTTTAAAATCGATTTTAGAAAAATGTGATTAGACAAAGTTATTTACACTGTGATCACAAGTAAGTAACCAAAAATTAGGAAGGCAAAAGTTGAAAACAAATTGGGATTTCAACTTTAATCTATTTTGAAAATAAAGTTGAAAACCAATTTTTAGTAAAATCTAGATACACAATAGTGCCTAAAATGCAAATACAAGTAGGCTACCAAAAATTAGCTAGGTGAGATGTTGTAAAATACAACAGTAAGTCGACTGATCTATTTTGAAGAGAAAGTTTAAAATCAATTTTAGTAAAATCTGATTAGACAAAGTTATTTACATTGCGACTGCAAGCAGGTAACCAAAAATTGGACAGGTAAAAGCTTAAATATAGAGTAGGAATTCGGCTTTGATCTATTTTGGAAATAAAATTCAAAATTAATTATAATAAAATGTAGTTAGGCAATAATATTTAAAAGCAAATACAAGTAGGCTACCAAATAAAAAAAAAAATTATTAGAAAATTGTAAAATAAAGCAGAATTGCAACTGAATAAAATTCAAAATCAATTTTAGTAAAACCTAATTAGGCAAAGATATCTACGCTGTGATCACAAGAAAGTAACCAAAAAGTAGACAGGTAAAAGTCTAAAATAAAGTAGGAATTCGACTGGGATCTCTCTACTTTGAAAATAAAATCTAAAATAAATTCACTAAAATCCAGTTAGACAATATTATTTACAATGCTGTCACAAGCAAGTAACCAAAAGTAGACAGGTAAAAGCTTAAATATAGAGTAGGAATCCGACTTTGGTCTATTTTGAAAATAAAATTTAAAATCAATGGTAGTAAAATCTAGTTAGGCAATATTATCTTAAAAAAAGCAGATACAAGTAGGCTACCCAAAATTAGATGTAAAGTAAAGCGGAAATGCGACTGATCTAGATCAATAGCTATTTTCAAAGAAAAATTTAAAACCTATTTTACTAAAATCGAATTAGGCAAAGTTGGTTACATTGTGATCACAAATAAGTAACCAAAAATTAGAAAGGCAAAAGTTTAAAAACAAATTAGGACCTCGACTTTGATCTATTTTGAAAATAAAATATAAAATCAATTTTAGTAAAATCTAGATAGACAATAGTGTTTAAAATGCAAATACAAGTAGCCGACCAAAAATTAGCTAAGTGAAAAGTTGAAAAATAAAACAGAAAATCGCTTATCTATTTTGAAGAGAAAGTTCAAAATCAATTCTAGTAAAATCTGATTAGACAAAGTTATTGGCACTGTGATAGCAAATAAGTAATAAAAAATTAGACAGGTAAAAAGCTTGAATATAGAGTAGGAAATCGACTTTGATCTATCTTGAAAATAAAATTTAAAATGAACCTTAGTAAAATCTAGTTAGACAATAGTATTGAAAATGCAACTACAAGTAGGATACCAAAAAATTATCTAGGTAAAAGTTGTAAAATAAAACAGAAATTCGACTGATCTATTTCGAAGAGAAATTTTAAAATCGATTTTAGAAAAATCTGATTAGACAAAGTTATTTACATTGCGACTGCAAGTAGGTAACCAAAAATTGGACAGGTAAAAGCTTAAATATAGAGTAGGAATTCGGCTTTGATCTATTTTGGAAATAAAATTCAAAATTAATTATAATAAAATGTAGTTAGGCAATACTATTTAAAAGCAAATACAAGTAGGCTAACAAATAAAAAAAAAATTATTAGAAATTGTAAAATAAAGCAGAATTGCGACTGAATAAAATTCAAAATCAATTTTAGTAAAACCTAATTAGGCAAAGATATCTACGCTGTGATCACAAGAAAGTAACCAAAAAGTAGACAGGTAAAAGTCTAAAATAAAGTAGGAATTCGACTGGGATCTCTCTACTTTGAAAATAAAATCTAAAATAAATTCACTAAAATCCAGTTAGACAATATTATTTACAATGCTGTCACAAGCAAGTAACCAAAAAATGGGCAGGTAAAAAGCTTAAATATAGAGTAGGAACCCGACTTTGATCTATTTTGAAAATAAAATTTAAAATCAATGGTAGTAAAATCTAGTTAGGCAATATTATCTTAAAAAAAGCAGATACAAGTAGGCTACCCAAAATTAGATGTAAAGTAAAGCGGAAATGCGACTGATCTAGATCAATAGCTATTTTCAAAGAAAAATTTAAAACCTATTTTACTAAAATCGAATTAGGCAAAGTTGGTTACATTGTGATCACAAATAAGTAACCAAAAATTAGAAAGGCAAAAGTTTAAAAACAAATTAGGACCTCGACTTTGATCTATTTTGAAAATAAAATATAAAATCAATTTTAGTAAAATCTAGATAGACAATAGTGTTTAAAATGCAAATACAAGTAGCCGACCAAAAATTAGCTAAGTGAAAAGTTGAAAAATAAAACAGAAAATCGCTTATCTATTTTGAAGAGAAAGTTCAAAATCAATTCTAGTAAAATCTGATTAGACAAAGTTATTGGCACTGTGATAGCAAATAAGTAATAAAAAATTAGACAGGTAAAAAGCTTGAATATAGAGTAGGAAATCGACTTTGATCTATCTTGAAAATAAAATTTAAAATGAACCTTAGTAAAATCTAGTTAGACAATAGTATTTAAAATGCAACTACAAGTAGGATACCAAAAAATTATCTAGGTAAAAGTTGTAAAATAAAACAGAAATTCGACTGATCTATTTCGAAGAGAAATTTTAAAATCGATTTTAGAAAAATGTGATTAGACAAAGTTATTTACACTGTGATCACAAGTAAGTAACCAAAAATTAGGAAGGCAAAAGTTAAAAACAAATTGGGATTTCAACTTTAATCTATTTTGAAAATAAAGTTGAAAACCAATTTTTAGTAAAATCTAGATACACAATAGTGCCTAAAATGCAAATACAAGTAGGCTACCAAAAATTAGCTAGGTGAGATGTTGTAAAATACAACAGTAAGTCGACTGATCTATTTTGAAGAGAAAGTTTAAAATCAATTTTAGTAAAATCTGATTAGACAAAGTTATTTACATTGCGACTGCAAGCAGGTAACCAAAAATTGGACAGGTAAAAGCTTAAATATAGAGTAGGAATTCGGCTTTGATCTATTTTGGAAATAAAATTCAAAATTAATTATAATAAAATGTAGTTAGGCAATACTATTTAAAAGCAAATACAAGTAGGCTAACAAATAAAAAAAAAATTATTAGAAAATTGTAAAATAAAGCAGAATTGCAACTGAATAAAATTCAAAATCAATTTTAGTAAAACCTAATTAGGCAAAGATATCTACGCTGTGATCACAAGAAAGTAACCAAAAAGTAGACAGGTAAAAGTCTAAAATAAAGTAGGAATTCGACTGGGATCTCTCTACTTTGAAAATAAAATCTAAAATAAATTCACTAAAATCCAGTTAGACAATATTATTTACAATGCTGTCACAAGCAAGTAACCAAAAAATGGGCAGGTAAAAAGCTTAAATATAGAGTAGGAATCCGACTTTGGTCTATTTTGAAAATAAAATTTAAAATCAATGGTAGTAAAATCTAGTTAGGCAATATTATCTAAAAAAGCAAATACAAGTAGGCTACCAAAAATTAGCTAGGTGAGAAGTTGTAAAATAAAACAGTAAGTCAACTGATCTATTTTGAAGAGAAATTTTAAAATCGATTTTAGAAAAATCTGATTAGACAAAGTTATTTACACTGTGATCACAAGTAAGTAACCAAAAATTAGGAAGGCAAAAGTTAAAAACAAATTGTGATTTCAACTTTAATCTATTTTGAAAATAAAGTTGAAAACCAATTTTTAGTAAAATCTAGATACACAACAGTGCCTAAAATGCAAATACAAGTAGGCTACCAAAAATTAGCTAGGTGAGATGTTGTAAAATACAACAGTAAGTCGACTGATCTATTTTGAAGAGAAAGTTTAAAATCAATTTTAGTAAAATCTGATTAGACAAAGTTATTTACATTGCGACTGCAAGCAGGTAACCAAAAATTGGACAGGTAAAAGCTTAAATATAGAGTAGGAATTCGGCTTTGATCTATTTTGGAAATAAAATTCAAAATTAATTATAATAAAATGTAGTTAGGCAATACTATTTAAAAGCAAATACAAGTAGGCTACCAAATAAAAAAAAAAATTATTAGAAAATTGTAAAATAAAGCAGAATTGCGACTGAATAAAATTCAAAATCAATTTTAGTAAAACCTAATTAGGCAAAGATATCTACGCTGTGATCACAAGAAAGTAACCAAAAAGTAGACAGGTAAAAGTCTAAAATAAAGTAGGAATTCGACAGGGATCTCTCTACTTTGAAAATAAAATCTAAAATAAATTCACTAAAATCCAGTTAGACAATATTATTTACAATGCTGTCACAAGCAAGTAACCAAAAAGTAGACAGGTAAAAGCTTAAATATAGAGTAGGAATCCGACTTTGGTCTATTTTGAAAATAAAATTTAAAATCAATGGTAGTAAAATCTAGTTAGGCAATATTATCTAAAAAAGCAAATACAAGTAGGCTACCAAAAATTAGCTAGGTGAGAAGTTGTAAAATAAAACAGTAAGTCAACTGATCTATTTTGAAGAGAAATTTTAAAATCGATTTTAGAAAAATCTGATTAGACAAAGTTATTTACACTGTGATCACAAGTAAGTAACCAAAAATTAGGAAGGCAAAAGTTAAAAACAAATTGGGATTTCAACTTTAATCTATTTTGAAAATAAAGTTGAAAACCAATTTTTAGTAAAATCTAGATACACAATAGTGCCTAAAATGCAAATACAAGTAGGCTACCAAAAATTAGCTAGGTGAGATGTTGTAAAATACAACAGTAAGTCGACTGATCTATTTTGAAGAGAAAGTTTAAAATCAATTTTAGTAAAATCTGATTAGACAAAGTTATTTACATTGCGACTGCAAGCAGGTAACCAAAAATTGGACAGGTAAAAGCTTAAATATAGAGTAGGAATTCGGCTTTGATCTATTTTGGAAATAAAATTCAAAATTAATTATAATAAAATGTAGTTAGGCAATACTATTTAAAAGCAAATACAAGTAGGCTACCAAATAAAAAAAAAAATTATTAGAAAATTGTAAAATAAAGCAGAATTGCGACTGAATAAAATTCAAAATCAATTTTAGTAAAACCTAATTAGGCAAAGATATCTACGCTGTGATCACAAGAAAGTAACCAAAAAGTAGACAGGTTAAAGTCTAAAATAAAGTAGGAATTCGACTGGGATCTCTCTACTTTGAAAATAAAATCTAAAATAAATTCACTAAAATCCAGTTAGACAATATTATTTACAATGCTGTCACAAGCAAGTAACCAAAAAATGGGCAGGTAAAAAGCTTAAATATAGAGTAGGAACCCGACTTTGATCTATTTTGAAAATAAAATTTAAAATCAATGGTAGTAAAATCTAGTTAGGCAATATTATCTTAAAAAAAGCAGATACAAGTAGGCTACCCAAAATTAGATGTAAAGTAAAGCGGAAATGCGACTGATCTAGATCAATAGCTATTTTCAAAGAAAAATTTAAAACCTATTTTACTAAAATCGAATTAGGCAAAGTTGGTTACATTGTGATCACAAATAAGTTGTTACGAGCCAGGGCCGCGAGCAGCACGAGTGGCCGGCGAAGGGTTATTACCCTAGGAGTATGATATAAATTTGTTAGTTAAGGAACGCGGACGAACCCAATGCGAAATTGGGGAGCCGCTAGGATTATTGACAGCGAGGACGAACCTGACGCGAAGTCAGGGAGCCTCTAGGAATGGAGTCAAACGCAGACGAACCCGATGCAAAACCGGGGAGCTGCTAGGAGGTTGTATAATAGCACAGACGAACCTGATGCGAAATCAGGGAGCTGTTAGGATGCGGACGAACCCAATGCAAAACTGGGGAGCCGCTAGGTTGGATAAATCTCTGTTCGGACAATTGGAATGTCGCGAAAGAACCTGATGGTTAATCAGGGAATTGCTAGGATAATTAGTAAGCCTCGTAACTAGTATAATTTAATTGATACAATCCGAGCGGTAAGATTGTATCATGTGGGGACGTTCAATTACTTGGTTAGGATATTGGACGATAATTATGGGTTTAATGAATTTGAGTTAATTATTAAAGAAGACAAATATATTCTTACTATAGAGTTTCGTTCTACAAGTGTACTTGTGTCGCGAATGAACTGAATTTAGAATAGAAAAGAAATTGAAAGGTGATATTACCTAAGCTAAGACGCACGGTGTTGACGCACTGGCAATGCGGGGGACTCGGAGCAACCTTGTCACTGCCTAACAGATTTTAGACCGAACTCGCGGAATCTGTACGGTTAAACTTTGATTCAAAAGGAACGAACGTCCGATCTCACTGGTAGTTGACTTCCGAGATGCAGCACGACGCGACACTATTCGTGATTACGACAGTACTAGCCCACGAGAGTAGAAATGTAAGGGCTTATATAGCCCTGCAATGACGGGTGGTACTTGTCAGTACCCTTCAAGTGAACATTCGTATTTTTTCAACGACCAGTTGGTCGTGCGTACGTTTGGGCCCTAAACTAACCTAAACAATTATGTAGATTTATCTAGGGAAAAACTCTGTTCGTTTATCTAGGACGGTTCCTGCCAGAGATGATATTGAACACCTGTTCGTCATCCGTAACATCTCCCCACCAAGAAGAAACATCGCGGTTCCCGTGATGCTTTCTCATCAGGAAGGAAACGTCCTAGATACAATAGACTTTAAGAAAAAAAAAGAAAAAAGTGGCGTGAAAAAAAAAAAATAAACTGAGGAGAAAAAATTTTTAACGAGTGTAGTGTAGGTGTAAGTGTACTTATTGCTAGGTGGTGCTCAGGTAGAGACTGCTGTCGGTGGAGGTAGTCCTGCTCCTTAGAAGATCGTTATGCATGGTTTCCATTTGCTGCTATATTACGGATTCGGACTATATTTGTTATTAGTTCCGATAAATAGTCTCCATATGTCTTCAAAATTGTACCGGTTGGAAATGAGGTTGGCTCTCGAGCCTGTTTACCAAAAATTAATTCATATGGTGTGAAGTTGGTAGCTTCATGAACAGACGTATTATAAGAGAACATTGCAAACGGAATTAATAAATCCCAATCCTCGTAGTTCTCCATATAGTGTTTGAGGTATTCTGTAAGAACAATATGGCTTCGCTCCAATGATCCATTAGTTTGTGGTCGGTATCCGGAGGTGGTGATTTGTTTAATCTTGAATATTTCTGACAGATTTGTCATAAGAGTTCCAATAAAGCTGGTTCCCTTATCCGTGAGTATGGCTCGAGGTGTCCCATATATTGCAATAAAATGCCTTGCAAAAGCATCTGCGATGGTGGTGGCTCGGATATTAGGTATCGCTACTGCAATACAATATTTGGTTAGATTATCCTGCATGGTGAGAATGTGTCGGTTCCCTCCAGGTGTAATTGGTAATGGTCCAACGGTATCTAATGAAATTTTGTCAAATGCGTCCAACGGTGTGTCAGTGATCAACATAGGTTGACGAGTTTTCGTTCTGACTAATTTTTGCTCCTGACAACTTTTGCATTTTCGGATGTAATCCTGAATTTCGTTGCGCATGTGTGGCCAATGAAATCTTGATCGAATGCGATTGTAGGTTTTTGTAACTCCTTTATGCCCTCCTATTAGGCTATCATGTGCTTCATGGATGATTTCCTGCCTGTCTTCTACGGAAGGTGTAGTAATAACACAGTTACATATTGTAATTTGATAAGTTGAATCTATAAAGACTTCCTTTAATGCTTTGAAAAGTTCATCAGGCGATGATTTATGATGATCTCCGGTGGCGGATATTCGAAAAGATTTGCTCCTATTTTGTTCTAAAGCAGATTGAAGAGTTTTCAATCCATTAATTATATCCAATCCTTTTGGTTTATCATAGAAGTTATCGGAAATTACAATGCTGAAGGTTTTAAATAACCCATTGTTTGAAATTATGACCTGTCCCTTTTTCGGTCGTGCGGCTAAAAGTTCTTGCTTATTTATTAATCCCGTGTCCAGTAACAGTTTTCCTACGGGGGTTATTAGGTTGCGATCAGCTGATATGAAATGTACATAATGGTCTTCCTTTGTAGAGTTGTTTGTGCGTTTTTATGCGTGGTAAATAGCCTTCTTTTATCCTTGGATTAGCTATTCTTATGGCAATCTGTTGAGATGTTCGGGCATCGATGCGATGTTTGGTCCGTACATCTGAGTCCTGCTGGTAATTTGAAAATCGAATAGGCCTGATGGGCTTATTTTTTAATACCAGTGTCCCATGGTAATAAGAAATTTCTGCTTCTTCCTGTTTTAAAAATGGGCTTCCTATAAGTCCATCTGCTTCTATTGCAAGGCGCTTCACTACGTAGAAAAACGCAGGAGCTTCGTGTATGTGAAGTATCGTAGTTCCTAGAGTGCGAATTGGATTTGTAGTAAGACCAGTTATTTCAATTTCTTCGCGTGAAACAATTTCTGCTCCTTCTCCTAAAACGTCAAGAACGACTAAATTTACGGATGCTCCACCATCAATTAGAAATTCTCCCGTGCCTGATTCCAGTTCTGGGATTTTGATTTTGATTCGTGGTGCTGGAGCTTCCTTGATGAGGGTTTTTCCTCGAAGCGGACAGTTCTTTGGCGAACTTCTTTGTTTTCGCTCATCGTGTCGCCTGTACGGTGAGCGCGATCGAAGTTTAAAGATTTGTTCGATTCCACGGACGAATCTCGCGAATCTCTTTGGAATCGCGGACTACGCGGTCGATTCTTGCAGAATTTTCCATCGTGTCCGGAAGTTCCGCAATGCCAACAATACGATTTTGACATGCGATTCCTATCGGAATTTTTTAAAATTGTATACCGTTTCTCTCCGTCTCTCACAATTGACGAATCCGAACGGTTGGAGGGGGAACCGGAGGGGCTCCTGTGACGCAAGGTCCAGGCAGACGCTCGTCCTTCTCTTTCCTCCTCAAAACCAGATGGTCTCGTGCGTTGATCCCTGTGTCGGTCATATTTGCTTGGAGATAAAGGATATGACACTTCACGATCGCGGTAGCGAGAGTCCTGGTCATATGAATCTCGGCGGGACCACCTGGATGGTGATTCACTCCGAGGCGACTGTCGTCGATTCCTTAATCTTTTATCTATCTGTAGCACGGCGTCGTAAGCATCCTCCAGATTTTTTATATCCTTCAAGATAGCCGACACCTTCAGGGAAATCCGATCCGGTAATCCATCGATGAAGTTTTCAATGACGTCCTTTTCCATCAATTTGATAAATTCTTCAGCATGTGCCTCGTATTTTTCCCTCATGGCTCCGCGCGTACAGTAGACCAAGTGGCTTGTCCTATCGATGTATTGTCGTAGGCTTTCTCCTTCGCGAATATGTAGTTTCGCGATTTCCACTTGATAATATGATAGGCTCTTGCCGGGAGCGAACCGTTTCTTCAAATGTTGAATTAACGCTTTTACGGTAGTATACTTGTGCTCTAATGTGCATCTACGTGCTGGCCCGACGAGCTTAGTAAGAACAATTGCCAGATACTCGGTTTCCGTACCCTCCGGAATCAAAGTTAACCCGTCCTCTAAAGTTTGCGCGAAACGAATCAAAGAGGGGTCTTCCCCGTTAAAGGTCGGAATTGTCGAAGTAATATTCTGTAAGCATGTCTTTTGCGTCAACAGCGACATAGAATTTGCAAGTGAAACCGTCAAGTTCATTATGTCAACGGAAGAAGTATTTGCAGCTGAATTCGGCATTTTTAAAGAATGTAACTAGAGAAAACTAGTATATTACCGAAACCTTTCAACTAGGAAAACTAGTATATCGAAACCTTTTAACTAGGAAAACTAGTATATTATTGGTATAAAAGCGTGACTAGCGAAAACTAGTATATTGCTAATAATATTGAGACGTAACTAGGAAAACTAGTATATTGTCAATACTCAGCTACGAGTAATTTAACGTAGTAAACCCAAAATTAAAGTGATCCTAAAATAATTGAACAGATCCCACCGCTGTCACCAGTTCTGTTACGAGCCAGGGCCGCGAGCAGCACGAGTGGCCGGCGAAGGGTTATTACCCTAGGAGTATGATATAAATTTGTTAGTTAAGGAACGCGGACGAACCCAATGCGAAATTGGGGAGCCGCTAGGATTATTGACAGCGAGGACGAACCTGACGCGAAGTCAGGGAGCCTCTAGGAATGGAGTCAAACGCAGACGAACCCGATGCAAAACCGGGGAGCTGCTAGGAGGTTGTATAATAGCACAGACGAACCTGATGCGAAATCAGGGAGCTGTTAGGATGCGGACGAACCCAATGCAAAACTGGGGAGCCGCTAGGTTGGATAAATCTCTGTTCGGACAATTGGAATGTCGCGAAAGAACCTGATGGTTAATCAGGGAATTGCTAGGATAATTAGTAAGCCTCGTAACTAGTATAATTTAATTGATACAATCCGAGCGGTAAGATTGTATCATGTGGGGACGTTCAATTACTTGGTTAGGATATTGGACGATAATTATGGGTTTAATGAATTTGAGTTAATTATTAAAGAAGACAAATATATTCTTACTATAGAGTTTCGTTCTACAAGTGTACTTGTGTCGCGAATGAACTGAATTTAGAATAGAAAAGAAATTGAAAGGTGATATTACCTAAGCTAAGACGCACGGTGTTGACGCACTGGCAATGCGGGGGACTCGGAGCAACCTTGTCACTGCCTAACAGATTTTAGACCGAACTCGCGGAATCTGTACGGTTAAACTTTGATTCAAAAGGAACGAACGTCCGATCTCACTGGTAGTTGACTTCCGAGATGCAGCACGACGCGACACTATTCGTGATTACGACAGTACTAGCCCACGAGAGTAGAAATGTAAGGGCTTATATAGCCCTGCAATGACGGGTGGTACTTGTCAGTACCCTTCAAGTGAACATTCGTATTTTTTCAACGACCAGTTGGTCGTGCGTACGTTTGGGCCCTAAACTAACCTAAACAATTATGTAGATTTATCTAGGGAAAAACTCTGTTCGTTTATCTAGGACGGTTCCTGCCAGAGATGATATTGAACACCTGTTCGTCATCCGTAACAAAGTAACCAAAAATTAGAAAGGCAAAAGTTTAAAAACAAATTAGGACCTCGACTTTGATCTATTTTGAAAATAAAATATAAAATCAATTTTAGTAAAATCTAGATAGACAATAGTGTTTAAAATGCAAATACAAGTAGCCGACCAAAAATTAGCTAAGTGAAAAGTTGTAAAATACAACAGTAAGTCGACTGATCTATTTTGAAGAGAAAGTTTAAAATCAATTTTAGTAAAATCTGATTAGACAAAGTTATTTACATTGCGACTGCAAGCAGGTAACCAAAAATTGGACAGGTAAAAGCTTAAATATAGAGTAGGAATTCGGCTTTGATCTATTTTGGAAATAAAATTCAAAATTAATTATAATAAAATGTAGTTAGGCAATACTATTTAAAAGCAAATACAAGTAGGCTACCAAATAAAAAAAAAAATTATTAGAAAATTGTAAAATAAAGCAGAATTGCGACTGAATAAAATTCAAAATCAATTTTAGTAAAACCTAATTAGGCAAAGATATCTACGCTGTGATCACAAGAAAGTAACCAAAAAGTAGACAGGTAAAAGTCTAAAATAAAGTAGGAATTCGACTGGGATCTCTCTACTTTGAAAATAAAATCTAAAATAAATTCACTAAAATCCAGTTAGACAATATTATTTACAATGCTGTCACAAGCAAGTAACCAAAAGTAGACAGGTAAAAGCTTAAATATAGAGTAGGAATCCGACTTTGGTCTATTTTGAAAATAAAATTTAAAATCAATGGTAGTAAAATCTAGTTAGGCAATATTATCTTAAAAAAAGCAGATACAAGTAGGCTACCCAAAATTAGATGTAAAGTAAAGCGGAAATGCGACTGATCTAGATCAATAGCTACTTTCAAAGAAAAATTTAAAACCTATTTTACTAAAATCGAATTAGGCAAAGTTGGTTACATTGTGATCACAAATAAGTAACCAAAAATTAGAAAGGCAAAAGTTTAAAAACAAATTAGGACCTCGACTTTGATCTATTTTGAAAATAAAATATAAAATCAATTTTAGTAAAATCTAGATAGACAATAGTGTTTAAAATGCAAATACAAGTAGCCGACCAAAAATTAGCTAAGTGAAAAGTTGAAAAATAAAACAGAAAATCGCTTATCTATTTTGAAGAGAAAGTTCAAAATCAATTCTAGTAAAATCTGATTAGACAAAGTTATTGGCACTGTGATAGCAAATAAGTAATAAAAAATTAGACAGGTAAAAAGCTTGAATATAGAGTAGGAAATCGACTTTGATCTATCTTGAAAATAAAATTTAAAATGAACCTTAGTGAAATCTAGTTAGACAATAGTATTGAAAATGCAACTACAAGTAGGATACCAAAAAATTATCTAGCTAAAAGTTGTAAAATAAAACAGAAATACGACTGATCTATTTCGAAGAGAAATTTTAAAATCGATTTTAGAAAATTGTGATTAGACAAAGTTATTTACACTGTGATCACAAGTAAGTAACCAAAAATTAGGAAGGCAAAAGTTAAAAACAAATTGGGATTTCAACTTTAATCTATTTTGAAAATAAAGTTGAAAACCAATTTTTAGTAAAATCTAGATACACAATAGTGCCTAAAATGCAAATACAAGTAGGCTACCAAAAATTAGCTAGGTGAGATGTTGTAAAATACAACAGTAAGTCGACTGATCTATTTTGAAGAGAAAGTTTAAAATCAATTTTAGTAAAATCTGATTAGACAAAGTTATTTACATTGCGACTGCAAGCAGGTAACCAAAAATTGGACAGGTAAAAGCTTAAATATAGAGTAGGAATTCGGCTTTGATCTATTTTGGAAATAAAATTCAAAATTAATTATAATAAAATGTAGTTAGGCAATACTATTTAAAAGCAAATACAAGTAGGCTAACAAATAAAAAAAAAATTATTAGAAATTGTAAAATAAAGCAGAATTGCGACTGAATAAAATTCAAAATCAATTTTAGTAAAACCTAATTAGGCAAAGATATCTACGCTGTGATCACAAGAAAGTAACCAAAAAGTAGACAGGTAAAAGTCTAAAATAAAGTAGGAATTCGACTGGGATCTCTCTACTTTGAAAATAAAATCTAAAATAAATTCACTAAAATCCAGTTAGACAATATTATTTACAATGCTGTCACAAGCAAGTAACCAAAAAATGGGCAGGTAAAAAGCTTAAATATAGAGTAGGAACCCGACTTTGATCTATTTTGAAAATAAAATTTAAAATCAATGGTAGTAAAATCTAGTTAGGCAATATTATCTTAAAAAAAGCAGATACAAGTAGGCTACCCAAAATTAGATGTAAAGTAAAGCGGAAATGCGACTGATCTAGATCAATAGCTATTTTCAAAGAAAAATTTAAAACCTATTTTACTAAAATCGAATTAGGCAAAGTTGGTTACATTGTGATCACAAATAAGTAACCAAAAATTAGAAAGGCAAAAGTTTAAAAACAAATTAGGACCTCGACTTTGATCTATTTTGAAAATAAAATATAAAATCAATTTTAGTAAAATCTAGATAGACAATAGTGTTTAAAATGCAAATACAAGTAGCCGACCAAAAATTAGCTAAGTGAAAAGTTGAAAAATAAAACAGAAAATCGCTTATCTATTTTGAAGAGAAAGTTCAAAATCAATTCTAGTAAAATCTGATTAGACAAAGTTATTGGCACTGTGATAGCAAATAAGTAATAAAAAATTAGACAGGTAAAAAGCTTGAATATAGAGTAGGAAATCGACTTTGATCTATCTTGAAAATAAAATTTAAAATGAACCTTAGTAAAATCTAGTTAGACAATACTATTTAAAATGCAACTACAAGTAGGATACCAAAAAATTATCTAGGTAAAAGTTGTAAAATAAAACAGAAATTCGACTGATCTATTTCGAAGAGAAATTTTAAAATCGATTTTAGAAAAATGTGATTAGACAAAGTTATTTACACTGTGATCACAAGTAAGTAACCAAAAATTAGGAAGGCAAAAGTTAAAAACAAATTGGGATTTCAACTTTAATCTATTTTGAAAATAAAGTTGAAAACCAATTTTTAGTAAAATCTAGATACACAATAGTGCCTAAAATGCAAATACAAGTAGGCTACCAAAAATTAGCTAGGTGAGATGTTGTAAAATACAACAGTAAGTCGACTGATCTATTTTGAAGAGAAAGTTTAAAATCAATTTTAGTAAAATCTGATTAGACAAAGTTATTTACATTGCGACTGCAAGCAGGTAACCAAAAATTGGACAGGTAAAAGCTTAAATATAGAGTAGGAATTCGGCTTTGATCTATTTTGGAAATAAAATTCAAAATTAATTATAATAAAATGTAGTTAGGCAATACTATTTAAAAGCAAATACAAGTAGGCTACCAAATAAAAAAAAAAATTATTAGAAAATTGTAAAATAAAGCAGAATTGCGACTGAATAAAATTCAAAATCAATTTTAGTAAAACCTAATTAGGCAAAGATATCTACGCTGTGATCACAAGAAAGTAACCAAAAAGTAGACAGGTAAAAGTCTAAAATAAAGTAGGAATTCGACTGGGATCTCTCTACTTTGAAAATAAAATCTAAAATAAATTCACTAAAATCCAGTTAGACAATATTATTTACAATGCTGTCACAAGCAAGTAACCAAAAAATGGGCAGGTAAAAAGCTTAAATATAGAGTAGGAACCCGACTTTGATCTATTTTGAAAATAAAATTTAAAATCAATGGTAGTAAAATCTAGTTAGGCAATATTATCTTAAAAAAAGCAGATACAAGTAGGCTACCCAAAATTAGATGTAAAGTAAAGCGGAAATGCGACTGATCTAGATCAATAGCTATTTTCAAAGAAAAATTTAAAACCTATTTTACTAAAATCGAATTAGGCAAAGTTGGTTACATTGTGATCACAAATAAGTAACCAAAAATTAGAAAGGCAAAAGTTTAAAAACAAATTAGGACCTCGACTTTGATCTATTTTGAAAATAAAATATAAAATCAATTTTAGTAAAATCTAGATAGACAATAGTGTTTAAAATGCAAATACAAGTAGCCGACCAAAAATTAGCTAAGTGAAAAGTTGAAAAATAAAACAGAAAATCGCTTATCTATTTTGAAGAGAAAGTTCAAAATCAATTCTAGTAAAATCTGATTAGACAAAGTTATTGGCACTGTGATAGCAAATAAGTAATAAAAAATTAGACAGGTAAAAAGCTTGAATATAGAGTAGGAAATCGACTTTGATCTATCTTGAAAATAAAATTTAAAATGAACCTTAGTAAAATCTAGTTAGACAATAGTATTTAAAATGCAACTACAAGTAGGATACCAAAAAATTATCTAGGTAAAAGTTGTAAAATAAAACAGAAATTCGACTGATCTATTTCGAAGAGAAATTTTAAAATCGATTTTAGAAAAATGTGATTAGACAAAGTTATTTACACTGTGATCACAAGTAAGTAACCAAAAATTAGGAAGGCAAAAGTTAAAAACAAATTGGGATTTCAACTTTAATCTATTTTGAAAATAAAGTTGAAAACCAATTTTTAGTAAAATCTAGATACACAATAGTGCCTAAAATGCAAATACAAGTAGGCTACCAAAAATTAGCTAGGTGAGATGTTGTAAAATACAACAGTAAGTCGACTGATCTATTTTGAAGAGAAAGTTTAAAATCAATTTTAGTAAAATCTGATTAGACAAAGTTATTTACATTGCGACTGCAAGCAGGTAACCAAAAATTGGACAGGTAAAAGCTTAAATATAGAGTAGGAATTCGGCTTTGATCTATTTTGGAAATAAAATTCAAAATTAATTATAATAAAATGTAGTTAGGCAATACTATTTAAAAGCAAATACAAGTAGGCTACCAAATAAAAAAAAAAATTATTAGAAAATTGTAAAATAAAGCAGAATTGCGACTGAATAAAATTCAAAATCAATTTTAGTAAAACCTAATTAGGCAAAGATATCTACGCTGTGATCACAAGAAAGTAACCAAAAAGTAGACAGGTAAAAGTCTAAAATAAAGTAGGAATTCGACTGGGATCTCTCTACTTTGAAAATAAAATCTAAAATAAATTCACTAAAATCCAGTTAGACAATATTATTTACAATGCTGTCACAAGCAAGTAACCAAAAAATGGGCAGGTAAAAAGCTTAAATATAGAGTAGGAACCCGACTTTGATCTATTTTGAAAATAAAATTTAAAATCAATGGTAGTAAAATCTAGTTAGGCAATATTATCTTAAAAAAAGCAGATACAAGTAGGCTACCCAAAATTAGATGTAAAGTAAAGCGGAAATGCGACTGATCTAGATCAATAGCTATTTTCAAAGAAAAATTTAAAACCTATTTTACTAAAATCGAATTAGGCAAAGTTGGTTACATTGTGATCACAAATAAGTAACCAAAAATTAGAAAGGCAAAAGTTTAAAAACAAATTAGGACCTCGACTTTGATCTATTTTGAAAATAAAATATAAAATCAATTTTAGTAAAATCTAGATAGACAATAGTGTTTAAAATGCAAATACAAGTAGCCGACCAAAAATTAGCTAAGTGAAAAGTTGAAAAATAAAACAGAAAATCGCTTATCTATTTTGAAGAGAAAGTTCAAAATCAATTCTAGTAAAATCTGATTAGACAAAGTTATTGGCACTGTGATAGCAAATAAGTAATAAAAAATTAGACAGGTAAAAAGCTTGAATATAGAGTAGGAAATCGACTTTGATCTATCTTGAAAATAAAATTTAAAATGAACCTTAGTAAAATCTAGTTAGACAATAGTATTTAAAATGCAACTACAAGTAGGATACCAAAAAATTATCTAGGTAAAAGTTGTAAAATAAAACAGAAATTCGACTGATCTATTTCGAAGAGAAATTTTAAAATCGATTTTAGAAAAATGTGATTAGACAAAGTTATTTACACTGTGATCACAAGTAAGTAACCAAAAATTAGGAAGGCAAAAGTTAAAAACAAATTGGGATTTCAACTTTAATCTATTTTGAAAATAAAGTTGAAAACCAATTTTTAGTAAAATCTAGATACACAATAGTGCCTAAAATGCAAATACAAGTAGGCTACCAAAAATTAGCTAGGTGAGATGTTGTAAAATACAACAGTAAGTCGACTGATCTATTTTGAAGAGAAAGTTTAAAATCAATTTTAGTAAAATCTGATTAGACAAAGTTATTTACATTGCGACTGCAAGCAGGTAACCAAAAATTGGACAGGTAAAAGCTTAAATATAGAGTAGGAATTCGGCTTTGATCTATTTTGGAAATAAAATTCAAAATTAATTATAATAAAATGTAGTTAGGCAATACTATTTAAAAGCAAATACAAGTAGGCTACCAAATAAAAAAAAAAATTATTAGAAAATTGTAAAATAAAGCAGAATTGCGACTGAATAAAATTCAAAATCAATTTTAGTAAAACCTAATTAGGCAAAGATATCTACGCTGTGATCACAAGAAAGTAACCAAAAAGTAGACAGGTAAAAGTCTAAAATAAAGTAGGAATTCGACTGGGATCTCTCTACTTTGAAAATAAAATCTAAAATAAATTCACTAAAATCCAGTTAGACAATATTATTTACAATGCTGTCACAAGCAAGTAACCAAAAAATGGGCAGGTAAAAAGCTTAAATATAGAGTAGGAACCCGACTTTGATCTATTTTGAAAATAAAATTTAAAATCAATGGTAGTAAAATCTAGTTAGGCAATATTATCTTAAAAAAAGCAGATACAAGTAGGCTACCCAAAATTAGATGTAAAGTAAAGCGGAAATGCGACTGATCTAGATCAATAGCTATTTTCAAAGAAAAATTTAAAACCTATTTTACTAAAATCGAATTAGGCAAAGTTGGTTACATTGTGATCACAAATAAGTAACCAAAAATTAGAAAGGCAAAAGTTTAAAAACAAATTAGGACCTCGACTTTGATCTATTTTGAAAATAAAATATAAAATCAATTTTAGTAAAATCTAGATAGACAATAGTGTTTAAAATGCAAATACAAGTAGCCGACCAAAAATTAGCTAAGTGAAAAGTTGAAAAATAAAACAGAAAATCGCTTATCTATTTTGAAGAGAAAGTTCAAAATCAATTCTAGTAAAATCTGATTAGACAAAGTTATTGGCACTGTGATAGCAAATAAGTAATAAAAAATTAGACAGGTAAAAAGCTTGAATATAGAGTAGGAAATCGACTTTGATCTATCTTGAAAATAAAATTTAAAATGAACCTTAGTAAAATCTAGTTAGACAATAGTATTTAAAATGCAACTACAAGTAGGATACCAAAAAATTATCTAGGTAAAAGTTGTAAAATAAAACAGAAATTCGACTGATCTATTTCGAAGAGAAATTTTAAAATCGATTTTAGAAAAATGTGATTAGACAAAGTTATTTACACTGTGATCACAAGTAAGTAACCAAAAATTAGGAAGGCAAAAGTTAAAAACAAATTGGGATTTCAACTTTAATCTATTTTGAAAATAAAGTTGAAAACCAATTTTTAGTAAAATCTAGATACACAATAGTGCCTAAAATGCAAATACAAGTAGGCTACCAAAAATTAGCTAGGTGAGATGTTGTAAAATACAACAGTAAGTCGACTGATCTATTTTGAAGAGAAAGTTTAAAATCAATTTTAGTAAAATCTGATTAGACAAAGTTATTTACATTGCGACTGCAAGCAGGTAACCAAAAATTGGACAGGTAAAAGCTTAAATATAGAGTAGGAATTCGGCTTTGATCTATTTTGGAAATAAAATTCAAAATTAATTATAATAAAATGTAGTTAGGCAATACTATTTAAAAGCAAATACAAGTAGGCTACCAAATAAAAAAAAAAATTATTAGAAAATTGTAAAATAAAGCAGAATTGCGACTGAATAAAATTCAAAATCAATTTTAGTAAAACCTAATTAGGCAAAGATATCTACGCTGTGATCACAAGAAAGTAACCAAAAAGTAGACAGGTAAAAGTCTAAAATAAAGTAGGAATTCGACTGGGATCTCTCTACTTTGAAAATAAAATCTAAAATAAATTCACTAAAATCCAGTTAGACAATATTATTTACAATGCTGTCACAAGCAAGTAACCAAAAAATGGGCAGGTAAAAAGCTTAAATATAGAGTAGGAACCCGACTTTGATCTATTTTGAAAATAAAATTTAAAATCAATGGTAGTAAAATCTAGTTAGGCAATATTATCTTAAAAAAAGCAGATACAAGTAGGCTACCCAAAATTAGATGTAAAGTAAAGCGGAAATGCGACTGATCTAGATCAATAGCTATTTTCAAAGAAAAATTTAAAACCTATTTTACTAAAATCGAATTAGGCAAAGTTGGTTACATTGTGATCACAAATAAGTAACCAAAAATTAGAAAGGCAAAAGTTTAAAAACAAATTAGGACCTCGACTTTGATCTATTTTGAAAATAAAATATAAAATCAATTTTAGTAAAATCTAGATAGACAATAGTGTTTAAAATGCAAATACAAGTAGCCGACCAAAAATTAGCTAAGTGAAAAGTTGAAAAATAAAACAGAAAATCGCTTATCTATTTTGAAGAGAAAGTTCAAAATCAATTCTAGTAAAATCTGATTAGACAAAGTTATTGGCACTGTGATAGCAAATAAGTAATAAAAAATTAGACAGGTAAAAAGCTTGAATATAGAGTAGGAAATCGACTTTGATCTATCTTGAAAATAAAATTTAAAATGAACCTTAGTAAAATCTAGTTAGACAATAGTATTTAAAATGCAACTACAAGTAGGATACCAAAAAATTATCTAGGTAAAAGTTGTAAAATAAAACAGAAATTCGACTGATCTATTTCGAAGAGAAATTTTAAAATCGATTTTAGAAAAATGTGATTAGACAAAGTTATTTACACTGTGATCACAAGTAAGTAACCAAAAATTAGGAAGGCAAAAGTTAAAAACAAATTGGGATTTCAACTTTAATCTATTTTGAAAATAAAGTTGAAAACCAATTTTTAGTAAAATCTAGATACACAATAGTGCCTAAAATGCAAATACAAGTAGGCTACCAAAAATTAGCTAGGTGAGATGTTGTAAAATACAACAGTAAGTCGACTGATCTATTTTGAAGAGAAAGTTTAAAATCAATTTTAGTAAAATCTGATTAGACAAAGTTATTTACATTGCGACTGCAAGCAGGTAACCAAAAATTGGACAGGTAAAAGCTTAAATATAGAGTAGGAATTCGGCTTTGATCTATTTTGGAAATAAAATTCAAAATTAATTATAATAAAATGTAGTTAGGCAATACTATTTAAAAGCAAATACAAGTAGGCTACCAAATAAAAAAAAAAATTATTAGAAAATTGTAAAATAAAGCAGAATTGCGACTGAATAAAATTCAAAATCAATTTTAGTAAAACCTAATTAGGCAAAGATATCTACGCTGTGATCACAAGAAAGTAACCAAAAAGTAGACAGGTAAAAGTCTAAAATAAAGTAGGAATTCGACTGGGATCTCTCTACTTTGAAAATAAAATCTAAAATAAATTCACTAAAATCCAGTTAGACAATATTATTTACAATGCTGTCACAAGCAAGTAACCAAAAAATGGGCAGGTAAAAAGCTTAAATATAGAGTAGGAACCCGACTTTGATCTATTTTGAAAATAAAATTTAAAATCAATGGTAGTAAAATCTAGTTAGGCAATATTATCTTAAAAAAAGCAGATACAAGTAGGCTACCCAAAATTAGATGTAAAGTAAAGCGGAAATGCGACTGATCTAGATCAATAGCTATTTTCAAAGAAAAATTTAAAACCTATTTTACTAAAATCGAATTAGGCAAAGTTGGTTACATTGTGATCACAAATAAGTAACCAAAAATTAGAAAGGCAAAAGTTTAAAAACAAATTAGGACCTCGACTTTGATCTATTTTGAAAATAAAATATAAAATCAATTTTAGTAAAATCTAGATAGACAATAGTGTTTAAAATGCAAATACAAGTAGCCGACCAAAAATTAGCTAAGTGAAAAGTTGAAAAATAAAACAGAAAATCGCTTATCTATTTTGAAGAGAAAGTTCAAAATCAATTCTAGTAAAATCTGATTAGACAAAGTTATTGGCACTGTGATAGCAAATAAGTAATAAAAAATTAGACAGGTAAAAAGCTTGAATATAGAGTAGGAAATCGACTTTGATCTATCTTGAAAATAAAATTTAAAATGAACCTTAGTAAAATCTAGTTAGACAATAGTATTTAAAATGCAACTACAAGTAGGATACCAAAAAATTATCTAGGTAAAAGTTGTAAAATAAAACAGAAATTCGACTGATCTATTTCGAAGAGAAATTTTAAAATCGATTTTAGAAAAATGTGATTAGACAAAGTTATTTACACTGTGATCACAAGTAAGTAACCAAAAATTAGGAAGGCAAAAGTTAAAAACAAATTGGGATTTCAACTTTAATCTATTTTGAAAATAAAGTTGAAAACCAATTTTTAGTAAAATCTAGATACACAATAGTGCCTAAAATGCAAATACAAGTAGGCTACCAAAAATTAGCTAGGTGAGATGTTGTAAAATACAACAGTAAGTCGACTGATCTATTTTGAAGAGAAAGTTTAAAATCAATTTTAGTAAAATCTGATTAGACAAAGTTATTTACATTGCGACTGCAAGCAGGTAACCAAAAATTGGACAGGTAAAAGCTTAAATATAGAGTAGGAATTCGGCTTTGATCTATTTTGGAAATAAAATTCAAAATTAATTATAATAAAATGTAGTTAGGCAATACTATTTAAAAGCAAATACAAGTAGGCTAACAAATAAAAAAAAAATTATTAGAAAATTGTAAAATAAAGCAGAATTGCAACTGAATAAAATTCAAAATCAATTTTAGTAAAACCTAATTAGGCAAAGATATCTACGCTGTGATCACAAGAAAGTAACCAAAAAGTAGACAGGTAAAAGTCTAAAATAAAGTAGGAATTCGACTGGGATCTCTCTACTTTGAAAATAAAATCTAAAATAAATTCACTAAAATCCAGTTAGACAATATTATTTACAATGCTGTCACAAGCAAGTAACCAAAAAATGGGCAGGTAAAAAGCTTAAATATAGAGTAGGAATCCGACTTTGGTCTATTTTGAAAATAAAATTTAAAATCAATGGTAGTAAAATCTAGTTAGGCAATATTATCTAAAAAAGCAAATACAAGTAGGCTACCAAAAATTAGCTAGGTGAGAAGTTGTAAAATAAAACAGAAATTCGACTGATCTATTTCGAAGAGAAATTTTAAAATCGATTTTAGAAAAATGTGATTAGACAAAGTTATTTACACTGTGATCACAAGTAAGTAACCAAAAATTAGGAAGGCAAAAGTTGAAAACAAATTGGGATTTCAACTTTAATCTATTTTGAAAATAAAGTTGAAAACCAATTTTTAGTAAAATCTAGATACACAATAGTGCCTAAAATGCAAATACAAGTAGGCTACCAAAAATTAGCTAGGTGAGATGTTGTAAAATACAACAGTAAGTCGACTGATCTATTTTGAAGAGAAAGTTTAAAATCAATTTTAGTAAAATCTGATTAGACAAAGTTATTTACATTGCGACTGCAAGCAGGTAACCAAAAATTGGACAGGTAAAAGCTTAAATATAGAGTAGGAATTCGGCTTTGATCTATTTTGGAAATAAAATTCAAAATTAATTATAATAAAATGTAGTTAGGCAATACTATTTAAAAGCAAATACAAGTAGGCTACCAAATAAAAAAAAAATTATTAGAAAATTGTAAAATAAAGCAGAATTGCAACTGAATAAAATTCAAAATCAATTTTAGTAAAACCTAATTAGGCAAAGATATCTACGCTGTGATCACAAGAAAGTAACCAAAAAGTAGACAGGTAAAAGTCTAAAATAAAGTAGGAATTCGACTGGGATCTCTCTACTTTGAAAATAAAATCTAAAATAAATTCACTAAAATCCAGTTAGACAATATTATTTACAATGCTGTCACAAGCAAGTAACCAAAAGTAGACAGGAAAAAGCTTAAATATAGAGTAGGAATCCGACTTTGGTCTATTTTGAAAATAAAATTTAAAATCAATGGTAGTAAAATCTAGTTAGGCAATATTATCTAAAAAAGCAAATACAAGTAGGCTACCAAAAATTAGCTAGGTGAGAAGTTGTAAAATAAAACAGTAAGTCAACTGATCTATTTTGAAGAGAAATTTTAAAATCGATTTTAGAAAAATCTGATTAGACAAAGTTATTTACACTGTGATCACAAGTAAGTAACCAAAAATTAGGAAGGCAAAAGTTAAAAACAAATTGGGATTTCAACTTAAATCTATTTTGAAAATAAAGTTGAAAACCAATTTTTAGTAAAATCTAGATACACAACAGTGCCTAAAATGCAAATACAAGTAGGCTACCAAAAATTAGCTAGGTGAGATGTTGTAAAATACAACAGTAAGTCGACTGATCTATTTTGAAGAGAAAGTTTAAAATCAATTTTAGTAAAATCTGATTAGACAAAGTTATTTACATTGCGACTGCAAGCAGGTAACCAAAAATTGGACAGGTAAAAGCTTAAATATAGAGTAGGAATTCGGCTTTGATCTATTTTGGAAATAAAATTCAAAATTAATTATAATAAAATGTAGTTAGGCAATACTATTTAAAAGCAAATACAAGTAGGCTACCAAATAAAAAAAAAAATTATTAGAAAATTGTAAAATAAAGCAGAATTGCGACTGAATAAAATTCAAAATCAATTTTAGTAAAACCTAATTAGGCAAAGATATCTACGCTGTGATCACAAGAAAGTAACCAAAAAGTAGACAGGTAAAAGTCTAAAATAAAGTAGGAATTCGACTGGGATCTCTCTACTTTGAAAATAAAATCTAAAATAAATTCACTAAAATCCAGTTAGACAATATTATTTACAATGCTGTCACAAGCAAGTAACCAAAAAATGGGCAGGTAAAAAGCTTAAATATAGAGTAGGAACCCGACTTTGATCTATTTTGAAAATAAAATTTAAAATCAATGGTAGTAAAATCTAGTTAGGCAATATTATCTTAAAAAAAGCAGATACAAGTAGGCTACCCAAAATTAGATGTAAAGTAAAGCGGAAATGCGACTGATCTAGATCAATAGCTATTTTCAAAGAAAAATTTAAAACCTATTTTACTAAAATCGAATTAGGCAAAGTTGGTTACATTGTGATCACAAATAAGTAACCAAAAATTAGAAAGGCAAAAGTTTAAAAACAAATTAGGACCTCGACTTTGATCTATTTTGAAAATAAAATATAAAATAAATTTTAGTAAAATCTAGATAGACAATAGTGTTTAAAATGCAAATACAAGTAGCCGACCAAAAATTAGCTAAGTGAAAAGTTGAAAAATAAAACAGAAAATCGCTTATCTATTTTGAAGAGAAAGTTCAAAATCAATTCTAGTAAAATCTGATTAGACAAAGTTATTGGCACTGTGATAGCAAATAAGTAATAAAAAATTAGACAGGTAAAAAGCTTGAATATAGAGTAGGAAATCGACTTTGATCTATCTTGAAAATAAAATTTAAAATGAACCTTAGTAAAATCTAGTTAGACAATAGTATTTAAAATGCAACTACAAGTAGGATACCAAAAAATTATCTAGGTAAAAGTTGTAAAATAAAACAGAAATTCGACTGATCTATTTCGAAGAGAAATTTTAAAATCGATTTTAGAAAAATGTGATTAGACAAAGTTATTTACACTGTGATCACAAGTAAGTAACCAAAAATTAGGAAGGCAAAAGTTGAAAACAAATTGGGATTTCAACTTTAATCTATTTTGAAAATAAAGTTGAAAACCAATTTTTAGTAAAATCTAGATACACAATAGTGCCTAAAATGCAAATACAAGTAGGCTACCAAAAATTAGCTAGGTGAGATGTTGTAAAATACAACAGTAAGTCGACTGATCTATTTTGAAGAGAAAGTTTAAAATCAATTTTAGTAAAATCTGATTAGACAAAGTTATTTACATTGCGACTGCAAGCAGGTAACCAAAAATTGGACAGGTAAAAGCTTAAATATAGAGTAGGAATTCGGCTTTGATCTATTTTGGAAATAAAATTCAAAATTAATTATAATAAAATGTAGTTAGGCAATACTATTTAAAAGCAAATACAAGTAGGCTACCAAATAAAAAAAAAATTATTAGAAAATTGTAAAATAAAGCAGAATTGCAACTGAATAAAATTCAAAATCAATTTTAGTAAAACCTAATTAGGCAAAGATATCTACGCTGTGATCACAAGAAAGTAACCAAAAAGTAGACAGGTAAAAGTCTAAAATAAAGTAGGAATTCGACTGGGATCTCTCTACTTTGAAAATAAAATCTAAAATAAATTCACTAAAATCCAGTTAGACAATATTATTTACAATGCTGTCACAAGCAAGTAACCAAAAGTAGACAGGAAAAAGCTTAAATATAGAGTAGGAATCCGACTTTGGTCTATTTTGAAAATAAAATTTAAAATCAATGGTAGTAAAATCTAGTTAGGCAATATTATCTAAAAAAGCAAATACAAGTAGGCTACCAAAAATTAGCTAGGTGAGAAGTTGTAAAATAAAACAGTAAGTCAACTGATCTATTTTGAAGAGAAATTTTAAAATCGATTTTAGAAAAATCTGATTAGACAAAGTTATTTACACTGTGATCACAAGTAAGTAACCAAAAATTAGGAAGGCAAAAGTTAAAAACAAATTGGGATTTCAACTTTAATCTATTTTGAAAATAAAGTTGAAAACCAATTTTTAGTAAAATCTAGATACACAACAGTGCCTAAAATGCAAATACAAGTAGGCTACCAAAAATTAGCTAGGTGAGATGTTGTAAAATACAACAGTAAGTCGACTGATCTATTTTGAAGAGAAAGTTTAAAATCAATTTTAGTAAAATCTGATTAGACAAAGTTATTTACATTGCGACTGCAAGCAGGTAACCAAAAATTGGACAGGTAAAAGCTTAAATATAGAGTAGGAATTCGGCTTTGATCTATTTTGGAAATAAAATTCAAAATTAATTATAATAAAATGTAGTTAGGCAATACTATTTAAAAGCAAATACAAGTAGGCTACCAAATAAAAAAAAAAATTATTAGAAAATTGTAAAATAAAGCAGAATTGCGACTGAATAAAATTCAAAATCAATTTTAGTAAAACCTAATTAGGCAAAGATATCTACGCTGTGATCACAAGAAAGTAACCAAAAAGTAGACAGGTAAAAGTCTAAAATAAAGTAGGAATTCGACAGGGATCTCTCTACTTTGAAAATAAAATCTAAAATAAATTCACTAAAATCCAGTTAGACAATATTATTTACAATGCTGTCACAAGCAAGTAACCAAAAAGTAGACAGGTAAAAGCTTAAATATAGAGTAGGAATCCGACTTTGGTCTATTTTGAAAATAAAATTTAAAATCAATGGTAGTAAAATCTAGTTAGGCAATATTATCTAAAAAAGCAAATACAAGTAGGCTACCAAAAATTAGCTAGGTGAGAAGTTGTAAAATAAAACAGTAAGTCAACTGATCTATTTTGAAGAGAAATTTTAAAATCGATTTTAGAAAAATCTGATTAGACAAAGTTATTTACACTGTGATCACAAGTAAGTAACCAAAAATTAGGAAGGCAAAAGTTAAAAACAAATTGGGATTTCAACTTAAATCTATTTTGAAAATAAAGTTGAAAACCAATTTTTAGTAAAATCTAGATACACAATAGTGCCTAAAATGCAAATACAAGTAGGCTACCAAAAATTAGCTAGGTGAGATGTTGTAAAATACAACAGTAAGTCGACTGATCTATTTTGAAGAGAAAGTTTAAAATCAATTTTAGTAAAATCTGATTAGACAAAGTTATTTACATTGCGACTGCAAGTAGGTAACCAAAAATTGGACAGGTAAAAGCTTAAATATAGAGTAGGAATTCGGCTTTGATCTATTTTGGAAATAAAATTCAAAATTAATTATAATAAAATGTAGTTAGGCAATACTATTTAAAAGCAAATACAAGTAGGCTACCAAATAAAAAAAAAAATTATTAGAAAATTGTAAAATAAAGCAGAATTGCGACTGAATAAAATTCAAAATCAATTTTAGTAAAACCTAATTAGGCAAAGATATCTACGCTGTGATCACAAGAAAGTAACCAAAAAGTAGACAGGTAAAAGTCTAAAATAAAGTAGGAATTCGACTGGGATCTCTCTACTTTGAAAATAAAATCTAAAATAAATTCACTAAAATCCAGTTAGACAATATTATTTACAATGCTGTCACAAGCAAGTAACCAAAAGTAGACAGGAAAAAGCTTAAATATAGAGTAGGAATCCGACTTTGGTCTATTTTGAAAATAAAATTTAAAATCAATGGTAGTAAAATCTAGTTAGGCAATATTATCTAAAAAAGCAAATACAAGTAGGCTACCAAAAATTAGCTAGGTGAGAAGTTGTAAAATAAAACAGTAAGTCAACTGATCTATTTTGAAGAGAAATTTTAAAATCGATTTTAGAAAAATCTGATTAGACAAAGTTATTTACACTGTGATCACAAGTAAGTAACCAAAAATTAGGAAGGCAAAAGTTAAAAACAAATTGGGATTTCAACTTTAATCTATTTTGAAAATAAAGTTGAAAACCAATTTTTAGTAAAATCTAGATACACAACAGTGCCTAAAATGCAAATACAAGTAGGCTACCAAAAATTAGCTAGGTGAGATGTTGTAAAATACAACAGTAAGTCGACTGATCTATTTTGAAGAGAAAGTTTAAAATCAATTTTAGTAAAATCTGATTAGACAAAGTTATTTACATTGCGACTGCAAGCAGGTAACCAAAAATTGGACAGGTAAAAGCTTAAATATAGAGTAGGAATTCGGCTTTGATCTATTTTGGAAATAAAATTCAAAATTAATTATAATAAAATGTAGTTAGGCAATACTATTTAAAAGCAAATACAAGTAGGCTACCAAATAAAAAAAAAAATTATTAGAAAATTGTAAAATAAAGCAGAATTGCGACTGAATAAAATTCAAAATCAATTTTAGTAAAACCTAATTAGGCAAAGATATCTACGCTGTGATCACAAGAAAGTAACCAAAAAGTAGACAGGTAAAAGTCTAAAATAAAGTAGGAATTCGACTGGGATCTCTCTACTTTGAAAATAAAATCTAAAATAAATTCACTAAAATCCAGTTAGACAATATTATTTACAATGCTGTCACAAGCAAGTAACCAAAAGTAGACAGGAAAAAGCTTAAATATAGAGTAGGAACCCGACTTTGATCTATTTTGAAAATAAAATTTAAAATCAATGGTAGTAAAATCTAGTTAGGCAATATTATCTTAAAAAAAGCAGATACAAGTAGGCTACCCAAAATTAGATGTAAAGTAAAGCGGAAATGCGACTGATCTAGATCAATAGCTATTTTCAAAGAAAAATTTAAAACCTATTTTACTAAAATCGAATTAGGCAAAGTTGGTTACATTGTGATCACAAATAAGTAACCAAAAATTAGAAAGGCAAAAGTTTAAAAACAAATTAGGACCTCGACTTTAATCTATTTTGAAAATAAAATATAAAATCAATTTTAGTAAAATCTAGATAGACAATAGTGTTTAAAATGCAAATACAAGTAGCCGACCAAAAATTAGCTAAGTGAAAAGTTGAAAAATAAAACAGAAAATCGCTTATCTATTTTGAAGAGAAAGTTCAAAATCAATTCTAGTAAAATCTGATTAGACAAAGTTATTGGCACTGTGATAGCAAATAAGTAATAAAAAATTAGACAGGTAAAAAGCTTGAATATAGAGTAGGAAATCGACTTTGATCTATCTTGAAAATAAAATTTAAAATGAACCTTAGTAAAATCTAGTTAGACAATAGTATTTAAAATGCAACTACAAGTAGGATACCAAAAAATTATCTAGGTAAAAGTTGTAAAATAAAACAGAAATTCGACTGATCTATTTCGAAGAGAAATTTTAAAATCGATTTTAGAAAAATGTGATTAGACAAAGTTATTTACACTGTGATCACAAGTAAGTAACCAAAAATTAGGAAGGCAAAAGTTAAAAACAAATTGGGATTTCAACTTAAATCTATTTTGAAAATAAAGTTGAAAACCAATTTTTAGTAAAATCTAGATACACAATAGTGCCTAAAATGCAAATACAAGTAGGCTACCAAAAATTAGCTAGGTGAGATGTTGTAAAATACAACAATAAGTCGACTGATCTATTTTGAAGAGAAAGTTTAAAATCAATTTTAGTAAAATCTGATTAGACAAAGTTATTTACATTGCGACTGCAAGTAGGTAACCAAAAATTGGACAGGTAAAAGCTTAAATATAGAGTAGGAATTCGGCTTTGATCTATTTTGGAAATAAAATTCAAAATTAATTATAATAAAATGTAGTTAGGCAATACTATTTAAAAGCAAATACAAGTAGGCTACCAAATAAAAAAAAAATTATTAGAAAATTGTAAAATAAAGCAGAATTGCGACTGAATAAAATTCAAAATCAATTTTAGTAAAACCTAATTAGGCAAAGATATCTACGCTGTGATCACAAGAAAGTAACCAAAAAGTAGACAGGTAAAAGTCTAAAATAAAGTAGGAATTCGACTGGGATCTCTCTACTTTGAAAATAAAATCTAAAATAAATTCACTAAAATCCAGTTAGACAATATTATTTACAATGCTGTCACAAGCAAGTAACCAAAAAATGGGCAGGTAAAAAGCTTAAATATAGAGTAGGAACCCGACTTTGATCTATTTTGAAAATAAAATTTAAAATCAATGGTAGTAAAATCTAGTTAGGCAATATTATCTTAAAAAAAGCAGATACAAGTAGGCTACCCAAAATTAGATGTAAAGTAAAGCGGAAATGCGACTGATCTAGATCAATAGCTATTTTCAAAGAAAAATTTAAAACCTATTTTACTAAAATCGAATTAGGCAAAGTTGGTTACATTGTGATCACAAATAAGTAACCAAAAATTAGAAAGGCAAAAGTTTAAAAACAAATTAGGACCTCGACTTTGATCTATTTTGAAAATAAAATATAAAATCAATTTTAGTAAAATCTAGATAGACAATAGTGTTTAAAATGCAAATACAAGTAGCCGACCAAAAATTAGCTAAGTGAAAAGTTGAAAAATAAAACAGAAAATCGCTTATCTATTTTGAAGAGAAAGTTCAAAATCAATTCTAGTAAAATCTGATTAGACAAAGTTATTGGCACTGTGATAGCAAATAAGTAATAAAAAATTAGACAGGTAAAAAGCTTGAATATAGAGTAGGAAATCGACTTTGATCTATCTTGAAAATAAAATTTAAAATGAACCTTAGTAAAATCTAGTTAGACAATAGTATTTAAAATGCAACTACAAGTAGGATACCAAAAAATTATCTAGGTAAAAGTTGTAAAATAAAACAGAAATTCGACTGATCTATTTCGAAGAGAAATTTTAAAATCGATTTTAGAAAAATGTGATTAGACAAAGTTATTTACACTGTGATCACAAGTAAGTAACCAAAAATTAGGAAGGCAAAAGTTGAAAACAAATTGGGATTTCAACTTTAATCTATTTTGAAAATAAAGTTGAAAACCAATTTTTAGTAAAATCTAGATACACAATAGTGCCTAAAATGCAAATACAAGTAGGCTACCAAAAATTAGCTAGGTGAGATGTTGTAAAATACAACAGTAAGTCGACTGATCTATTTTGAAGAGAAAGTTTAAAATCAATTTTAGTAAAATCTGATTAGACAAAGTTATTTACATTGCGACTGCAAGCAGGTAACCAAAAATTGGACAGGTAAAAGCTTAAATATAGAGTAGGAATTCGGCTTTGATCTATTTTGGAAATAAAATTCAAAATTAATTATAATAAAATGTAGTTAGGCAATACTATTTAAAAGCAAATACAAGTAGGCTACCAAATAAAAAAAAAATTATTAGAAAATTGTAAAATAAAGCAGAATTGCAACTGAATAAAATTCAAAATCAATTTTAGTAAAACCTAATTAGGCAAAGATATCTACGCTGTGATCACAAGAAAGTAACCAAAAAGTAGACAGGTAAAAGTCTAAAATAAAGTAGGAATTCGACTGGGATCTCTCTACTTTGAAAATAAAATCTAAAATAAATTCACTAAAATCCAGTTAGACAATATTATTTACAATGCTGTCACAAGCAAGTAACCAAAAGTAGACAGGAAAAAGCTTAAATATAGAGTAGGAATCCGACTTTGGTCTATTTTGAAAATAAAATTTAAAATCAATGGTAGTAAAATCTAGTTAGGCAATATTATCTAAAAAAGCAAATACAAGTAGGCTACCAAAAATTAGCTAGGTGAGAAGTTGTAAAATAAAACAGTAAGTCAACTGATCTATTTTGAAGAGAAATTTTAAAATCGATTTTAGAAAAATCTGATTAGACAAAGTTATTTACACTGTGATCACAAGTAAGTAACCAAAAATTAGGAAGGCAAAAGTTAAAAACAAATTGGGATTTCAACTTTAATCTATTTTGAAAATAAAGTTGAAAACCAATTTTTAGTAAAATCTAGATACACAACAGTGCCTAAAATGCAAATACAAGTAGGCTACCAAAAATTAGCTAGGTGAGATGTTGTAAAATACAACAGTAAGTCGACTGATCTATTTTGAAGAGAAAGTTTAAAATCAATTTTAGTAAAATCTGATTAGACAAAGTTATTTACATTGCGACTGCAAGCAGGTAACCAAAAATTGGACAGGTAAAAGCTTAAATATAGAGTAGGAATTCGGCTTTGATCTATTTTGGAAATAAAATTCAAAATTAATTATAATAAAATGTAGTTAGGCAATACTATTTAAAAGCAAATACAAGTAGGCTACCAAATAAAAAAAAAAATTATTAGAAAATTGTAAAATAAAGCAGAATTGCGACTGAATAAAATTCAAAATCAATTTTAGTAAAACCTAATTAGGCAAAGATATCTACGCTGTGATCACAAGAAAGTAACCAAAAAGTAGACAGGTAAAAGTCTAAAATAAAGTAGGAATTCGACTGGGATCTCTCTACTTTGAAAATAAAATCTAAAATAAATTCACTAAAATCCAGTTAGACAATATTATTTACAATGCTGTCACAAGCAAGTAACCAAAAAATAGGCAGGTAAAAAGCTTAAATATAGAGTAGGAACCCGACTTTGATCTATTTTGAAAATAAAATTTAAAATCAATGGTAGTAAAATCTAGTTAGGCAATATTATCTATAAAAAAGCAGATACAAGTAGGCTACCCAAAATTAGATGTAAAGTAAAGCGGAAATGCGACTGATCTAGATCAATAGCTATTTTCAAAGAAAAATTTAAAACCTATTTTACTAAAATCGAATTAGGCAAAGTTGGTTACATTGTGATCACAAGTAAGTAACCAAAAATTAGAAAGGCAAAAGTTTAAAAACAAATTAGGACCTCGACTTTGATCTATTTTGAAAATAAAATATAAAATCAATTTTAGTAAAATCTAGATAGACAATAGTGTTTAAAATGCAAATACAAGTAGCCGACCAAAAATTAGCTAAGTGAAAAGTTGAAAAATAAAACAGAAAATCGCTTATCTATTTTGAAGAGAAAGTTCAAAATCAATTCTAGTAAAATCTGATTAGACAAAGTTATTGGCACTGTGATAGCAAATAAGTAATAAAAAATTAGACAGGTAAAAAGTGTTACGAGCCAGGGCCGCGAGCAGCACGAGTGGCCGGCGAAGGGTTATTACCCTAGGAATATGATATAAATTTGTTAGTTAAGGAACGCGGACGAACCCAATGCGAAATTGGGGAGCCGCTAGGATTATTGACAGCGAGGACGAACCTGACGCGAAGTCAGGGAGCCTCTAGGAATGGAGTCAAACGCAGACGAACCCGATGCAAAACCGGGGAGCTGCTAGGAGGTTGTATAATAGCACAGACGAACCTGATGCGAAATCAGGGAGCTGTTAGGATGCGGACGAACCCAATGCAAAACTGGGGAGCCGCTAGGTTGGATAAATCTCTGTTCGGACAATTGGAATGTCGCGAAAGAACCTGATGGTTAATCAGGGAATTGCTAGGATAATTAGTAAGCCTCGTAACTAGTATAATTTAATTGATACAATCCGAGCGGTAAGATTGTATCATGTGGGGACGTTCAATTACTTGGTTAGGATATTGGACGATAATTATGGGTTTAATGAATTTGAGTTAATTATTAAAGAAGACAAATATATTCTTACTATAGAGTTTCGTTCTACAAGTGTACTTGTGTCGCGAATGAACTGAATTTAGAATAGAAAAGAAATTGAAAGGTGATATTACCTAAGCTAAGACGCACGGTGTTGACGCACTGGCAATGCGGGGGACTCGGAGCAACCTTGTCACTGCCTAACAGATTTTAGACCGAACTCGCGGAATCTGTACGGTTAAACTTTGATTCAAAAGGAACGAACGTCCGATCTCACTGGTAGTTGACTTCCGAGATGCAGCACGACGCGACACTATTCGTGATTACGACAGTACTAGCCCACGAGAGTAGAAATGTAAGGGCTTATATAGCCCTGCAATGACGGGTGGTACTTGTCAGTACCCTTCAAGTGAACATTCGTATTTTGTCAACGACCAGTTGGTCGTGCGTACGTTTGGGCCCTAAACTAACCTAAACAATTATGTAGATTTATCTAGGGTAGCTCTGTTCGTTTATCTAGGACGGTTTCTGCCAGAGATGATATTGAACACCTGTTCGTCATCCGTAACATCTCCCCACCAAGAAGAAACATCGCGGTTCCCGTGATGCTTTCTCATCAGGAAGGAAACGTCCTAGATACAATAGACTTTAAGAAAAAAAAGAAAAAAGTGGAGAGAAAAAAAATAAACTGAAGAGAAAAAATTTTTAACGAGTGTAGTGTAGGTGTAAGTGTACTTATTGCTAGGTGGTGCTCAGGTAGAGACTGCTGTCGGTGGAGGTAGTCCTGCTCCTTAGAAGATCGTTATGCATGGTTTCCATTTGCTGCTATATTACGGATTCGGACTATATTTGTTATTAGTTCCGATAAATAGTCTCCATATGTCTTCAAAATTGTACCGGTTGGAAATGAGGTTGGCTCTCGAGCCTGTTTACCAAAAATTAATTCATATGGTGTGAAGTTGGTAGCTTCATGAACAGACGTGTTATAAGAAAACATTGCAAACGGAATTAATAAATCCCAATCCTCGTAGTTCTCCATATAGTGTTTGAGGTATTCTGTAAGAACAATATGGCTTCGCTCCAATGATCCATTAGTTTGTGGTCGGTATCCGGAGGTGGTGATTTGTTTAATCTTGAATATTTCTGACAGATTTGTCATAAGAGTTCCAATAAAGCTGGTTCCCTTATCCGTGAGTATGGCTCGAGGTGTCCCATATATTGCAATAAAATGCCGTGCAAAAGCATCTGCGATGGTAGTGGCTCGGATATTAGGTATCGCTACTGCAATACAATATTTGGTTAGATTGTCCTGCATGGTGAGAATGTATCGGTTCCCTCCAGGTGTAATTGGTAATGGTCCAACGGTATCTAATGAAATTTTTTCAAATGCGTCCAACGGTGTGTCGGTGATCAACATAGGTTGTCGAGTTTTCGTACTGACTAATTTTTGCTCCTGACAACTTTTACATTTTCGGATGTAATCCTGAATTTCGTTGCGCATGTGCGGCCAATGAAATCTTGATCGAATGCGATTGTAGGTTTTTTGTAACTCCTTTATGCCCTCCTGTTAGGCTATCATGTGCTTCATGGATGATTTCTTGCCTGTCTTCTACGGAAGGTGTAGTAATAACACAGTTACATATTGTAATTTGATAAGTTGAATCTGTAAAGACTTCTTTTAATGCTTTGAAAAGTTCATCAGGCGATGATTTATGATGATCTCCGGTGGCGGATATTCGAAAAGATTTGCTCCTATTTTGTTCTAAAGCAGATTGAAGAGTTTTCAATCCATTAATTATATCCAATCTTTTTGGTTTATCATAGAAGTTATCGGAAATTACAATGCTGAAGGTTTTAAATAACCCATTGTTTGAAATTATGACCTGTCCCTTTTTCGGTCGTGCAGCTAAAAGTTCTTGCTTATTTATCAATCCCGTGTCCAGTAACAGTTTTCCTACGGGGGTTATTAGGTTGCGATCAGCTGATATGAAATGTACATAATGGTCTTCCTTTGCGGTAAGGGTGTTTGAAGAAATGCTAATCCTCTGTTTCGGTTCCGGCGGCGCTTCCAGGTCAGTTTCGGTAGAAGAACCATCGGTATCGGCGTCAAAGAATGGGTAAGGGTCGGCTGTGCGATCAGGCAGTTGCCGTGCCCTTGCTTCGCGTATTATATTGTTTGGAAATCGAATCACGTTGCGTTGCAAAATTCCACCTATTTCAGGAAATGGTACCTGCGGTATGTAGGGTACATCCTGCTGTAAATTGTTCCTATTCTCTATAACGGTGTTTTCCAGTGGCTCCTCAAACGAAATTAAATCACCAGATAAGGTCGTATTCTTATCCGTAGAAAAAATTTCTGTGGAGTTTGCTGCGGGCAAAAAATGGTGTGCGTTGTCCTGATCTTCGTCTGGCATCACTATCTCTTTAGATAAACTCGGAAGAGTTCTATTTATGTTAATAATTGGTGAGCGTTGAACCTTCCCCAGGGCGGGTTGTTCCGTCTCATCTGAACTGCTGCTTGTTTGTTGATATTTCGGCCGTTTTTCTCGGTCTCGATGTAGTTGTCTGACGCGTTGTCCTATTGAAACAGCGTCGACAGCTGTTTTCGGTATTTGGATTTTAAAATCGGGGTCTTTGACTTCCCTCGGGATGAGTGGTAAACAGGTGGAAGTAGGATTACGTGATAATGCATCAGCATTCTTATTTGTTTTTCCAGATTTATGGACAACCTGATAATCATATTCTAATAGTCGGAGCTTCCATTTCATGAGTCTTGATGTCGGATCTTTCACAGAATGCAGCCAAACTAATGGTCGATGATCTGTAACCAATGTGAATTTTGTTCCGTACACATACGGTCGGAAATATTTGACGGCGTATACCATTGCTAAACATTCTTTTTCCGTGGCTGAATAATTTCTCTCTGCTTTGTTGAGGCTGCGCGATGCATAAGCGATCGGCAGATCATTTCCTATTTCGCCTTGACTAAGCACGGCTCCAACGGCATATTCGGAGGCGTCTGTTGTAACGACGAATGGTTTGCTAAAATCTGGATATTGTAAAATAGGCTCTCGACAGAGTTCTTCACGTAACTGCTTAAAACTGTTTTCCTGTTCTTCAGTCCATTTGAATTTTTTGCCCTTTCCTAGAAGGTCAATTAAAGATTTTGCTTTTGTAGTGAAATCTGGTACGAATCTTCGGTAATATCCTACTAAACCCAAAAACTGTTGTATATTTTTCTGTGAGGTAGGCGTTGGGAAATCCTTGACAGCCTTTAATTTTCGGGGATCAGGTTTTACTCCCTGTCTTGAAATAATATGTCCAAGGTATGCAACTTCTTTTCGTAAGAATTCGCATTTATTGGTTTGAAGAGTTAAACCATGTTCTCGCAAACGGTTTAATAATTTCCTGACTTTAATGTTGTGTTCGTGTAATGACGCAGCGTAAACCACGATATCATCCAGGTAAATGAAAACGTCCGTTTCCTGGAGTCCAGTTAATACCTGATCCATGAGGCGTTGAAAAGTAGGTGGTGCATTTTTCAAACCAAACGGCATTCGTGAAAATTCATAATGTCCATTAGGGGTGGTGAAAGCTGTCTTCTGTCTGTCTTTCGGATCCATTTCTATTTGGTGAAACCCACTGGCGAGATCGAAAACGGAGAAGTATTTGGCTCCTCCGAGACGATCCAATATTTCCGTAATTTGAGGCAGTGGATATTTATCGGAAATGGTCTTCTCGTTAAGCGCACGAAAATCTATTACCATGCGCCAACGTTTGTTTCCTTGCGCATCTGGTTTTTTGGGTACAATCCACAAGGGTGAATTGTACGGAGATTTCGACGGAGTAATAATACCATCGGATAATAAGCCATTGATTTGCTTTTTTATTTCCTCTTGGTGTACAGGAGGGTAGCGATACTGTCTCGTGTTAATCGGAATCTCATCAGTTGTATGTAAGGAGTGCTTGAAATCAGATGCCTTCCCTAATTTATCTCCGGGGAGATAAAATCGATCGGGAAATTCCTTTATCAATGCGGTGATGCTACACCGTTCTTCTTTGTTCAGGTGACTCAAATTTAGCGTTTCGGAGATTCCCTGTATCCTATCTTCTCTAGTTTTGAAATTACAATGTTGACGTACCTCTGAATAAATATCTTCATCTGATGTGCTCAAAATGTCGTAAGGTTCCACGATTTGTGGCTCTATTTCTACGTCTATGGCTTCCTCGCTAGTGTTGGTTGCCATAACATGACATTTTCCTCCGTCGTTCAGGACGGCGGCTTCTCCTATGTAGAGTTGTTTGTGCGTTTTTATGCGTGGTAAATAGCCTTCTTTTATCCTTGGATTAGCTATTCTTATGGCAATCTGTTGAGATGTTCGGGCATCGATGCGATGTTTGGTCCGTACATCTGAGTCCTGCTGGTAATTTGAAAATCGAATAGGCCTGATGGGCTTATTTTTTAATACCAGTGTCCCATGGTAATAAGAAATTTCTGCTTCTTCCTGTTTTAAAAATGGGCTTCCTATAAGTCCATCTGCTTCTATTGCAAGACGCTTCACTACGTAGAAAAACGCAGGAGCTTCGTGTATGTGAAGTATCGTAGTTCCTAGAGTGCGAATTGGATTTATAGTAAGACCAGTTATTTTAATTTCTTCGCGTGAAACAATTTCTGCTCCTTCTCCTAAAACGTCAAGAACGACTAAATTTACGGATGCTCCACCATCAATTAGAAATTCTCCCGTGCCTGATTCCAGTTCTGGGATTTTGATTTTGATTCGTGGTGCTGGAGCTTCCTTGATGAGGGTTTTTCCTCGAAGCGGACAGTTCTTTGGCGAACTTCTTTGTTTTCGCTCATCGTGTCGCCTGTACGGTGAGCGCGATCGAAGTTTAAAGATTTGTTCGATTCCACGGACGAATCTCGCGAATCTCTTTGGAATCGCGGACTACGCGGTCGATTCTTGCAGAATTTTCCATCGTGTCCGGATGTTCCGCAATGCCAACAATACGATTTTGACATGCGATTCCTATCGGAATTTTTTAAAATTGTATACCGTTTCTCTCCGTCTCTCACAATTGACGAATCCGAACGGTTGGAGGGGGAACCGGAGGGGCTCCTGTGACGCAAGGTCCAGGCAGACGCTCGTCCTTCTCTTTCCTCCTCAAAACCAGATGGTCTCGTGCGTTGATCCCTGTGTCGGTCATATTTGCTTGGAGATAAGGGATATGACACTTCACGATCGCGGTAGCGAGAGTCCTGGTCATATGAATCTCGGCGGGACCACCTGGATGGTGATTCACTCCGAGGCGACTGTCGTCGATTCCTTAATCTTTTATCTATCTGTAGCACGGCGTCGTAAGCATCCTCCAGATTTTTTATATCCTTCAAGATAGCCGACACCTTCAGGGAAATCCGATCCGGTAATCCATCGATGAAGTTTTCAATGACGTCCTTTTCCATCAATTTGATAAATTCTTCAGCATGTGCCTCGTATTTTTCCCTCATGGCTCCGCGCGTACAGTAGACCAAGTGGCTTGTCCTATCGATGTATTGTCGTAGGCTTTCTCCTTCGCGAATATGTAGTTTCGCGATTTCCACTTGATAATATGATAGGCTCTTGCCGGGAGCGAACCGTTTCTTCAAATGTTGAATTAACGCTTTTACGGTAGTAAACTTGTGCTCTAATGTGCATCTACGTGCTGGCCCGACGAGCTTAGTAAGAACAATTGCCAGATACTCGGTTTCCGTACCCTCCGGAATCAAAGTTAACCCGTCCTCTAAAGTTTGCGCGAAACGAATCAAAGAGGGGTCTTCCCCGTTAAAGGTCGGAATTGTCGAAGTAATATTCTGTAAGCATGTCTTTTGCGTCAACAGCGACATAGAATTTGCAAGTGAAACCGTCAAGTTCATTATGTCAACGGAAGAAGTATTTGCAGCTGAATTCGGCATTTTTTTTTTTTTTTTAAATGTAACTAGAGAAAACTAGTATATTACCGAAACCTTTCAACTAGGAAAACTAGTATATAGAAACCTTTCAACTAGGAAAACTAGTATATTATTGGTATAAAAGCGTGACTAGCGAAAACTAGTATATTGCTAATAATATTGAGACGTAACTAGGAAAACTAGTATATTGTCAATACTCAGCTACGAGTAATTTAACGTAGTAAACCCAAAATTAAAGTGATCCTAAAATAATTGAACAATCCCACCGCTGTCACCAGTTCTGTTACGAGCCAGGGCCGCGAGCAGCACGAGTGGCCGGCGAAGGGTTATTACCCTAGGAATATGATATAAATTTGTTAGTTAAGGAACGCGGACGAACCCAATGCGAAATTGGGGAGCCGCTAGGATTATTGACAGCGAGGACGAACCTGACGCGAAGTCAGGGAGCCTCTAGGAATGGAGTCAAACGCAGACGAACCCGATGCAAAACCGGGGAGCTGCTAGGAGGTTGTATAATAGCACAGACGAACCTGATGCGAAATCAGGGAGCTGTTAGGATGCGGACGAACCCAATGCAAAACTGGGGAGCCGCTAGGTTGGATAAATCTCTGTTCGGACAATTGGAATGTCGCGAAAGAACCTGATGGTTAATCAGGGAATTGCTAGGATAATTAGTAAGCCTCGTAACTAGTATAATTTAATTGATACAATCCGAGCGGTAAGATTGTATCATGTGGGGACGTTCAATTACTTGGTTAGGATATTGGACGATAATTATGGGTTTAATGAATTTGAGTTAATTATTAAAGAAGACAAATATATTCTTACTATAGAGTTTCGTTCTACAAGTGTACTTGTGTCGCGAATGAACTGAATTTAGAATAGAAAAGAAATTGAAAGGTGATATTACCTAAGCTAAGACGCACGGTGTTGACGCACTGGCAATGCGGGGGACTCGGAGCAACCTTGTCACTGCCTAACAGATTTTAGACAGAACTCGCGGAATCTGTACGGTTAAACTTTGATTCAAAAGGAACGAACGTCCGATCTCACTGGTAGTTGACTTCCGAGATGCAGCACGACGCGACACTATTCGTGATTACGACAGTACTAGCCCACGAGAGTAGAAATGTAAGGGCTTATATAGCCCTGCAATGACGGGTGGTACTTGTCAGTACCCTTCAAGTGAACATTCGTATTTTGTCAACGACCAGTTGGTCGTGCGTACGTTTGGGCCCTAAACTAACCTAAACAATTATGTAGATTTATCTAGGGTAGCTCTGTTCGTTTATCTAGGACGGTTTCTGCCAGAGATGATATTGAACACCTGTTCGTCATCCGTAACAAAAGCTTGAATATAGAGTAGGAAATCGACTTTGATCTATCTTGAAAATAAAATTTAAAATGAACCTTAGTAAAATCTAGTTAGACAATAGTATTTAAAATGCAACTACAAGTAGGATACCAAAAAATTATCTAGGTAAAAGTTGTAAAATAAAACAGAAATTCGACTGATCTGTTTCGAAGAGAAATTTTAAAATCGATTTTAGAAAAATCTGATTAGACAAAGTTATTTACACTGTGATCACAAGTAAGTAACCAAAAATTAGGAAGGCAAAAGTTAAAAACAAATTGGGATTTCAACTTTAATCTATTTTGAAAATAAAGTTGAAAACCAATTTTTAGTAAAATCTAGATACACAATAGTGCCTAAAATGCAAATACAAGTAGGCTACCAAAAATTAGCTAGGTGAGATGTTGTAAAATACAACAGTAAGTCGACTGATCTATTTTGAAGAGAAAGTTTAAAATCAATTTTAGTAAAATCTGATTAGACAAAGTTATTTACATTGCGACTGCAAGCAGGTAACCAAAAATTGGACAGGTAAAAGCTTAAATATAGAGTAGGAATTCGGCTTTGATCTATTTTGGAAATAAAATTCAAAATTAATTATAATAATATGTAGTTAGGCAATACTATTTAAAAGCAAATACAAGTAGGCTACCAAATAAAAAAAAAATTATTAGAAAATTGTAAAATAAAGCAGAATTGCGACTGAATAAAATTCAAAATCAATTTTAGTAAAACCTAATTAGGCAAAGATATCTACGCTGTGATCACAAGAAAGTAACCAAAAAGTAGACAGGTAAAAGTCTAAAATAAAGTAGGAATTCGACTGGGATCTCTCTACTTTGAAAATAAAATCTAAAATAAATTCACTAAAATCCAGTTAGACAATATTATTTACAATGCTGTCACAAGCAAGTAACCAAAAGTAGACACGTAAAAGCTTAAATATAGAGTAGGAATCCGACTTTGGTCTATTTTGAAAATAAAATTTAAAATCAATGGTAGTAAAATCTAGTTAGGCAATATTATCTAAAAAAGCAAATACAAGTAGGCTACCAAAAATTAGCTAGGTGAGAAGTTGTAAAATAAAACAGTAAGTCAACTGATCTATTTTGAAGAGAAATTTTATAATCGATTTTAGAAAAATCTGATTAGACAAAGTTATTTACACTGTGATCACAAGTAAGTAACCAAAAATTAGGAAGGCAAAAGTTAAAAACAAATTGGGATTTCAACTTTAATCTATTTTGAAAATAAAGTTGAAAACCAATTTTTAGTAAAATCTAGATACACAATAGTGCCTAAAATGCAAATACAAGTAGGCTACCAAAAATTAGCTAGGTGAGATGTTGTAAAATACAACAGTAAGTCGACTGATCTATTTTGAAGAGAAAGTTTAAAATCAATTTTAGTAAAATCTGATTAGACAAAGTTATTTACATTGCGACTGCAAGTAGGTAACCAAAAATTGGACAGGTAAAAACTTAAATATAGAGTAGGAATTCGGCTTTGATCTATTTTGGAAATAAAATTCAAAATTAATTATAATAAAATGTAGTTAGGCAATACTATTTAAAAGCAAATACAAGTAGGCTACCAAATAAAAAAAAAAATTATTAGAAAATTGTAAAATAAAGCAGAATTGCGACTGAATAAAATTCAAAATCAATTTTAGTAAAACCTAATTAGGCAAAGATATCTACGCTGTGATCACAAGAAAGTAACCAAAAAGTAGACAGGTAAAAGTCTAAAATAAAGTAGGAATTCGACTGGGATCTCTCTACTTTGAAAATAAAATCTAAAATAAATTCACTAAAATCCAGTTAGACAATATTATTTACAATGCTGTCACAAGCAAGTAACCAAAAGTAGACAGGTAAAAGCTTAAATATAGAGTAGGAATCCGACTTTGGTCTATTTTGAAAATAAAATTTAAAATCAATGGTAGTAAAATCTAGTTAGGCAATATTATCTAAAAAAGCAAATACAAGTAGGCTACCAAAAATTAGCTAGGTGAGAAGTTGTAAAATAAAACAGTAAGTCAACTGATCTATTTTGAAGAGAAATTTTATAATCGATTTTAGAAAAATCTGATTAGACAAAGTTATTTACACTGTGATCACAAGTAAGTAACCAAAAATTAGGAAGGCAAAAGTTAAAAACAAATTGGGATTTCAACTTTAATCTATTTTGAAAATAAAGTTGAAAACCAATTTTTAGTAAAATCTAGATACACAATAGTGCCTAAAATGCAAATACAAGTAGGCTACCAAAAATTAGCTAGGTGAGATGTTGTAAAATACAACAGTAAGTCGACTGATCTATTTTGAAGAGAAAGTTTAAAATCAATTTTAGTAAAATCTGATTAGACAAAGTTATTTACATTGCGACTGCAAGCAGGTAACCAAAAATTGGACAGGTGAAAGCTTAAATATAGAGTAGGAATTCGGCTTTGATCTATTTTGGAAATAAAATTCAAAATTAATTATAATAAAATGTAGTTAGGCAATACTATTTAAAAGCAAATACAAGTAGGCTACCAAATAAAAAAAAAAATTATTAGAAAATTGTAAAATAAAGCAGAATTGCGACTGAATAAAATTCAAAATCAATTTTAGTAAAACCTAATTAGGCAAAGATATCTACGCTGTGATCACAAGAAAGTAACCAAAAAGTAGACAGGTAAAAGTCTAAAATAAAGTAGGAATTCGACTGGGATCTCTCTACTTTGAAAATAAAATCTAAAATAAATTCACTAAAATCCAGTTAGACAATATTATTTACAATGCTGTCACAAGCAAGTAACCAAAAAGTAGACAGGTAAAAGCTTAAATATAGAGTAGGAATCCGACTTTGGTCTATTTTGAAAATAAAATTTAAAATCAATGGTAGTAAAATCTAGTTAGGCAATATTATCTAAAAAAGCAAATACAAGTAGGCTACCCAAAATTAGATGTAAAGTAAAGCGGAAATGCGACTGATCTAGATCAATAGCTATTTTCAAAGAAAAATTTAAAACCTATTTTACTAAAATCAAATTAGGCAAAGTTGGTTACATTGTGATCACAAATAAGTAACCAAAAATTAGAAAGGCAAAAGTTTAAAAACAAATTAGGACCTCGACTTTGATCTATTTTGAAAATAAAATATAAAATCAATTTTAGTAAAATCTAGATAGACAATAGTGTTTAAAATGCAAATACAAGTAGCCGACCAAAAATTAGCTAAGTGAAAAGTTGAAAAATAAAACAGAAAATCGCTTATCTATTTTGAAGAGAAAGTTCAAAATCAATTCTAGTAAAATCTGATTAGACAAAGTTATTGGCACTGTGATAGCAAATAAGTAATAAAAAATTAGACAGGTAAAAAGCTTGAATATAGAGTAGGAAATCGACTTTGATCTATCTTGAAAATAAAATTTAAAATGAACCTTAGTAAAATCTAGTTAGACAATAGTATTTAAAATGCAACTACAAGTAGGATACCAAAAAATTATCTAGGTAAAAGTTGTAAAATAAAACAGAAATTCGACTGATCTATTTCGAAGAGAAATTTTAAAATCGATTTTAGAAAAATCTGATTAGACAAAGTTATTTACATTGTGTTTGACGCGTACATGCCGCGAGCGGGAGACCGCGGTAAAGGATCGCTTGCCCAGAGAGAGATTTGAGGTCGAGGCTCCGATCGTAAGAACACGCTCACGTGTTTAGCGTTTTTCAACCATCAGCTGTGCGGATTTGACGTCGAACCGAGAGGAACGAATTCATAGGTAAACGCCGAGCCGACCGCGTGTGTACTAAACACGGCAGCAGTAACCATGAGGGGCATCCTTCGAGCTCGCCCGCTACCCGTTCTCGGTTCCTTTACCAAAACAGCGTCAACTGTCGAACTGTCGTCCAATGTCAGGAATTAAAACGTTTCTTTCAAATTCCCCACTCCGTCCTAGTCCCGAACAACCAGCCTGCCCACTATAAATAGCAGCACAAATTCGCAGGTCTTGTCTTGTGTATCCGCTAGTATACCACCATACAACGTCGTCTTTCGCCGCGAGCAAATTAAAACCGTTCGATCTTTAAACGTAGCAATCCTCCGCGTCCGAAGCTGTAAGGCATCAAAAGCCCCGCGGAGTATTTTGTAATTTATACTATTATTCGTCAGTGGACAACTTCCTTGTACTTCGAAATTCATATTGGTAAATTAAAATTGTTGCGGAGGTCGTAGAAACTCGGCCTCCATTGAGTAATACGCTGAGCCTGAATACCACCTCGATTCCTTCCGCAGTAGAAACGATTGTTCGGTCATTTAAGACGCCGACACCTCAGTCAGGGTTCGGTGCAACAATTTGGTCCTTCGAGCCGGATTGGTCACTGCGGAATCCGCTGGAATCAGTAATTCGGACCGCGAAATCGCGAGTAAATATTCAATAGCAATTAACGTCGGTACCTCATAATCGCTAAAATGAATACTACGGTAACGGAGACGTTTGAAGCCATCCTCGAGAAGCAGATCCAGGCCTGCGGTCAGCTTAACAAGATCCTGACCAACACGAAGAAGAAAGGAGAATCTAACTTCACCAGTTCATACCTGGAGAACCGAATAAAGCTGTACCAGGAGACCTGGGAGAAGATTGAAAACCTCAACGGCTACCTACAGGCGGCAAGGAAGATGGACCATAGCAGGGAGGATCTCCCGTATTTCAAAGGGGAAACGATGGACCGGACGGAAGACGCCTACTTTGACGGCATGGACTATCTGCGCGGCCACCTCTCGCGCTTGAGACCACCGTGCAGCCCGCCGGCCGCCAATTCCACCCTAGCATCGCCTATTGGCCCGGTGAGTCATACACAAGTTGTCAAACTCCCAAAAATAGAAATTCCGTCCTTCGACGGGGACGTCGCGAAATGGCGACCATTCGAGGCCCGCTTCAACTCCGCCGTAATTACCAACCGAACGTTAACGGACTCCGTACGGTTACAATATTTACTCAGTGCCTTGAATGGCGAAGCGCTCGCGGCTGTAGAGCATCTTGATCTCGTGGACGACAGTTTCGCGATCGCGTGGGATCGGCTTCAGGAACTCTATGACAATGATCGCATCGTAGTTCAGGCGTTGCTTCACCGGTTATATTCGCTGCAGCCCATGAAACTGGAGCAACTCGACACATTGAAGCAGTATACGGTTCATTTCCGGAATGCACTCGAGGCACTCCATAAACTAGGGAAGAAGAGTGAGGACCACCATCTCGTATACCTTATAACGGGCAAATTCGATCGCGAGTTGACTTCGGAGTGGAATAAGCTCCTAGGAAATTCTAAGCAATATCCCACTTACAAGGAGTTAGAGGATTTCCTGCTCGCACAAGCTACGTCGGTCGAAGCAAACAACCAACCGGTCACTCCGCTCGTACCGGTTGCCAAGCTATCTGACCGTACGCGTCCTAAATCAAGTACGCACGTTATTGACGAAGCAAACCGTTCATGCCCTCCGTGTCCAGTTTGCTCGGAAACTCACTCGGTACGCGATTGCGCGATATTCCGGAAGCTGCGTCCTCTCTCGCGTTATGACCTGCTAAAAGACAGCCGCGTTTGTATAAACTGTCTGAGAGCAGACCATACCTCGTCGCACTGTCCAAGCACGAATGTATGTCGAGAGTGCCAAGGGAAACACCACACGATGCTACATCGCGGAGACGGACCGTCCGCCGGGAGACCCAGCGCTCGCGGCCACCCCAGATCCGTTCGGAGGCCCATGGACCACTCGACGCAGTCGACCGTCCCTTCGTCCACGCCAACGGTACTCTCGACCGTCGAAGTCGACGAAGGTCCATCCTTCTCCACGGAGATATATGATGACGTCGCCGCGTGCTTCGCCGAAACCGCTCCACCCGTAGGGAAAACCGTCCTATTAGCCACAGCTATCGTGAAGGTCTACGCCCCGGATGGCCGGTCGCGACTCGTGCGCGCGTTACTGGATCAAGGTTCACAATCATCCTTCATCTCAACGAACCTTGTTCAGAACCTCCAATTGAGGAAAACCCGATCGCCGATTTCCGTCACAGGACTCGGGGGTGACCACGCGAGTCACATTGACTACAGTACGCACATACGGATCGGTGCTACCGGAGCCTCAATGCCGGTCACTTCCACTCGCGCACATATAGTACGTCATATCTCGCGATACGTTCCACCTCCGATTCACGTGAAGAGCTACGCAGCGTTTTCTGACCTCGTATTAGCCGACCCCACTCCTGCGTCGAATCAGCGTATCGAATTGTTACTAGGGGCAGAATTGTTCAGTGAAGTCATCCGCCCCGGTATACGACACTCGCGACCGGGCGAACTCGTCGCTCAAAACACCGCGTTCGGATGGATATTGTCGGGAAAGTTGCACGGCACAGTCACCTCGCACCCCACGATAACGACACATCATGGGGTCACGGAGGATCCACTGGAGAAGGCCCTGTCTCGCTTCTGGGAAACAGAAACAATTCCAGAGTCTCGTCCTCTCACGCCGAAGGAGACTCACTGTGAGCAGTACTTCGCCGATACTTATACTCGCGACATCTCCGGCCGGTTTATCGTGCGTTTACCATTTTGTAAACCCGTTCCCGACGACTTCCTCGGGAATTCCTTCCGCGGAGCCGCCTCGTCGCTAAAACGCTTAGAACACACCTTCGAACGTAACGAGAAAGTCAAGCTAGAGTATAGTGCGTTCATACGCGAATATGAGTCTCTCGGGCACATGTCGCGCCTTGATAGAATCGAGAAGACACGATCGTACATCCCGCACCGCGCCGTCGTTCGCGAGGAAAGTCTAACGACCAAGTTACGCGTCGTATTTAACGCATCACACAAAACGTCGAGCGGTTACTCCCTCAACGATTTGCTGCTTCAGGGGCCCAAATTACAACACGACATCACCAAGATACTCCTCAGGTGGCGCCTCTACGAATACGTGTTCGTCGCGGATATCGAAAAGATGTTTCGACAGATCCTCCTACATGCGGACGACAGGAAGTACCAGTGCATCCTCTGGAACAACATGACAACAAACGAACTCGAGGCATATGAACTAAATACGGTCACGTACGGCACAACAAGCGCCCCGTATTTGTCCATGAGAGTAATTCGGGAGCTGAATAATCTTGAAGGAGCCAATTTTCCGCTCGCGGCGCCGGCGCTCGAAGAGAACATATACGTCGACGATGTCTTCCTCGGAGCACCAGACAGAAAACTGTTGGAAGAAACACGCATACAGGTGTGTGAGCTGTTGGCGCGAGGAGGTTTCAACCTGCGTAAGTGGGCCGGCAACGATCAGGACTTACTCAGAAAAATTCCGGCCTCAAATCATTCCCATGCTGTGGATTTACGGATCTTTCATGAATCCAACTTAAAAGTCCTTGGAATAAAATGGACCCCATCGGACGACGCATTCTCCTTTGATCTGCATCGCTTCGTAGCCCGCGACGTTTCAATGACCAAACGTGAGTTATTATCGGAAATCGCGACGCTTTATGACCCATTGGGCTGGTTATCTCCGGTGATCGTACGGGCAAAGATCCTCATGCAACAGCAATGGCTCGAAAAGATCGACTGGGACAATAAGGTTTCGGACACTACGCAAGAGACTTGGAATTCGTTCTGCATGGACTGGCGCGCTCTTAATGCAATGCGGATACCACGTTGGATACGTTACGGCCCGGACTTGCTCGAGATGCAGCTTCATGGCTTCAGCGACGCTTCCAATGCGGCTTACTCATGTGCGATCTACGCACGGGTGTCCTCACTCAGTGGCAATACGTACACCACGCTGCTTGCAGCAAAATCACGAGTTGCACCAATTAAAACACTGTCAATACCCGTCTTAGAATTGAGCGGAGCTGTAATGTTGACCGACGTAATGGACCATGTGATTCGATCCCTTCAAGTAGCCGCGAGTCGAGTCGTATGTTGGACGGATTCAACCATCGTCCTTGCCTGGCTTCAGAAACACCCCGCCACCTGGAAAACCACGGTCGCAAACCGGACCTCGAAAATCCACACGACGCTACCAACGGCAATCTGGAAGCACGTACCGACGAAATCAAATCCTGCCGATTTAAATTCTCGCGGAGTCAAAGCAGCGGATCTTCTCGCTTCGACCTTTTGGATCGAGGGACCGTCGTGGTTAAAGGAGAACGAGCAACACATTGCGACTGCAAGCAGGTAACCAAAAATTGGACAGGTAAAAGCTTAAATATAGAGTAGGAATTCGGCTTTGATCTATTTTGGAAATAAAATTCAAAATTAATTATAATAAAATGTAGTTAGGCAATACTATTTAAAAGCAAATACAAGTAGGCTACCAAATAAAAAAAAAATTATTAGAAAATTGTAAAATAAAGCAGAATTGCGACTGAATAAAATTCAAAATCAATTTTAGTAAAACCTAATTAGGCAAAGATATCTACGCTGTGATCACAAGAAAGTAACCAAAAAGTAGACAGGTAAAAGTCTAAAATAAAGTAGGAATTCGACTGGGATCTCTCTACTTTGAAAATAAAATCTAAAATAAATTCACTAAAATCCAGTTAGACAATATTATTTACAATGCTGTCACAAGCAAGTAACCAAAAAGTAGACAGGTAAAAGCTTAAATATAGAGTAGGAATCCGACTTTGGTCTATTTTGAAAATAAAATTTAAAATCAATGGTAGTAAAATCTAGTTAGGCAATATTATCTAAAAAAGCAAATACAAGTAGGCTACCCAAAATTAGATGTAAAGTAAAGCGGAAATGCGACTGATCTAGATCAATAGCTATTTTCAAAGAAAAATTTAAAACCTATTTTACTAAAATCAAATTAGGCAAAGTTGGTTACATTGTGATCACAAATAAGTAACCAAAAATTAGAAAGGCAAAAGTTTAAAAACAAATTAGGACCTCGACTTTGATCTATTTTGAAAATAAAATATAAAATCAATTTTAGTAAAATCTAGATAGACAATAGTGTTTAAAATGCAAATACAAGTAGCCGACCAAAAATTAGCTAAGTGAAAAGTTGAAAAATAAAACAGAAAATCGCTTATCTATTTTGAAGAGAAAGTTCAAAATCAATTCTAGTAAAATCTGATTAGACAAAGTTATTGGCACTGTGATAGCAAATAAGTAATAAAAAATTAGACAGGTAAAAAGCTTGAATATAGAGTAGGAAATCGACTTTGATCTATCTTGAAAATAAAATTTAAAATGAACCTTAGTAAAATCTAGTTAGACAATAGTATTTAAAATGCAACTACAAGTAGGATACCAAAAAATTATCTAGGTAAAAGTTGTAAAATAAAACAGAAATTCGACTGATCTGTTTCGAAGAGAAATTTTAAAATCGATTTTAGAAAAATCTGATTAGACAAAGTTATTTACACTGTGATCACAAGTAAGTAACCAAAAATTAGGAAGGCAAAAGTTAAAAACAAATTGGGATTTCAACTTTAATCTATTTTGAAAATAAAGTTGAAAACCAATTTTTAGTAAAATCTAGATACACAATAGTGCCTAAAATGCAAATACAAGTAGGCTACCAAAAATTAGCTAGGTGAGATGTTGTAAAATACAACAGTAAGTCGACTGATCTATTTTGAAGAGAAAGTTTAAAATCAATTTTAGTAAAATCTGATTAGACAAAGTTATTTACATTGCGACTGCAAGCAGGTAACCAAAAATTGGACAGGTAAAAGCTTAAATATAGAGTAGGAATTCGGCTTTGATCTATTTTGGAAATAAAATTCAAAATTAATTATAATAAAATGTAGTTAGGCAATACTATTTAAAAGCAAATACAAGTAGGCTACCAAATAAAAAAAAAATTATTAGAAAATTGTAAAATAAAGCAGAATTGCAACTGAATAAAATTCAAAATCAATTTTAGTAAAACCTAATTAGGCAAAGATATCTACGCTGTGATCACAAGAAAGTAACCAAAAAGTAGACAGGTAAAAGTCTAAAATAAAGTAGGAATTCGACTGGGATCTCTCTACTTTGAAAACAAAATCTAAAATAAATTCACTAAAATCCAGTTAGACAATATTATTTACAATGCTGTCACAAGCAAGTAACCAAAAAATGGGCAGGTAAAAAGCTTAAATATAGAGTAGGAACCCGACTTTGATCTATTTTGAAAATAAAATTTAAAATCAATGGTAGTAAAATCTAGTTAGGCAATATTATCTTAAAAAAAGCAGATACAAGTAGGCTACCCAAAATTAGATGTAAAGTAAAGCGGAAATGCGACTGATCTAGATCAATAGCTATTTTCAAAGAAAAATTTAAAACCTATTTTACTAAAATCGAATTAGGCAAAGTTGGTAACATTGTGATCACAAATAAGTAACCAAAAATTAGAAAGGCAAAAGTTTAAAAACAAATTAGGACCTCGACTTTGATCTATTTTGAAAATAAAATATAAAATCAATTTTAGTAAAATCTAGATAGACAATAGTGTTTAAAATGCAAATACAAGTAGCCGACCAAAAATTAGCTAAGTGAAAAGTTGAAAAATAAAACAGAAAATCGCTTATCTATTTTGAAGAGAAAGTTCAAAATCAATTCTAGTAAAATCTGATTAGACAAAGTTATTGGCACTGTGATAGCAAATAAGTAATAAACAATTAGACAGGTAAAAAGCTTGAATATAGAGTAGGAAATCGACTTTGATCTATCTTGAAAATAAAATTTAAAATGAACCTTAGTAAAATCTAGTTAGACAATAGTATTTAAAATGCAACTACAAGTAGGATACCAAAAAATTATCTAGGTAAAACTTGTAAAATAAAACAGAAATTCGACTGATCTATTTCGAAGAGAAATTTTAAAATCGATTTTAGAAAAATCTGATTAGACAAAGTTATTTACATTGCGACTGCAAGTAGGTAACCAAAAATTGGACAGGTAAAAGCTTAAATATAGAGTAGGAATTCGGCTTTGATCTATTTTGGAAATAAAATTCAAAATTAATTATAATAAAATGTAGTTAGGCAATACTATTTAAAAGCAAATACAAGTAGGCTACCAAATAAAAAAAAAAATTATTAGAAAATTGTAAAATAAAGCAGAATTGCAACTGAATAAAATTCAAAATCAATTTTAGTAAAACCTAATTAGGCTAAGATATCTACGCTGTGATCACAAGAAAGTAACCAAAAAGTAGACAGGTAAAAGTCTAAAATAAAGTAGGAATTCGACTGGGATCTCTCTACTTTGAAAATAAAAACTAAAATAAATTCACTAAAATCCAGTTAGACAATATTATTTACAATGCTGTCACAAGCAAGTAACCAAAAGTAGACAGGTAAAAGCTTAAATATAGAGTAGGAATCCGACTTTGGTCTATTTTGAAAATAAAATTTAAAATCAATGGTAGTAAAATCTAGTTAGGCAATATTATCTAAAAAAGCAAATACAAGTAGGCTACCCAAAATTAGATGTAAAGTAAAGCGGAAATGCGACTGATCTAGATCAATAGCTATTTTCAAAGAAAAATTTAAAACCTATTTTACTAAAATCGAATTAGGCAAAGTTGGTTACATTGTGATCACAAGTAAGTAACCAAAAATTAGAAAGGCAAAAGTTTAAAAACAAATTAGGACCTCGACTTTGATCTATTTTGAAAATAAAATATAAAATCAATTTTAGTAAAATCTAGATAGACAATAGTGTTTAAAATGCAAATACAAGTAGCCGACCAAAAATTAGCTAAGTGAAAAGTTGAAAAATAAAACAGAAAATCGCTTATCTATTTTGAAGAGAAAGTTCAAAATCAATTCTAGTAAAATCTGATTAGACAAAGTTATTGGCACTGTGATAGCAAATAAGTAATAAAAAATTAGACAGGTAAAAAGCTTGAATATAGAGTAGGAAATCGACTTTGATCTATCTTGAAAATAAAATTTAAAATGAACCTTAGTAAAATCTAGTTAGACAATAGTATTGAAAATGCAACTACAAGTAGGATACCAAAAAATTATCTAGCTAAAAGTTGTAAAATAAAACAGAAATACGACTGATCTATTTCGAAGAGAAATTTTAAAATCGATTTTAGAAAAATCTGATTAGACAAAGTTATTTACACTGTGATCACAAGTAAGTAACCAAAAATTAGGAAGGCAAAAGTTAAAAACAAATTGGGATTTCAACTTTAATCTATTTTGAAAATAAAGTTGAAAACCAATTTTTAGTAAAATCTAGATACACAATAGTGCCTAAAATGCAAATACAAGTAGGCTACCAAAAATTAGCTAGGTGAGATGTTGTAAAATACAACAGTAAGTCGACTGATCTATTTTGAAGAGAAAGTTTAAAATCAATTTTAGTAAAATCTGATTAGACAAAGTTATTTACATTGTTACGAGCCAGGGCCGCGAGCAGCACGAGTGGCCGGCGAAGGGTTATTACCCTAGGAATATGATATAAATTTGTTAGTTAAGGAACGCGGACGAACCCAATGCGAAATTGGGGAGCCGCTAGGATTATTGACAGCGAGGACGAACCTGACGCGAAGTCAGGGAGCCTCTAGGAATGGAGTCAAACGCAGACGAACCCGATGCAAAACCGGGGAGCTGCTAGGAGGTTGTATAATAGCACAGACGAACCTGATGCGAAATCAGGGAGCTGTTAGGATGCGGACGAACCCAATGCAAAACTGGGGAGCCGCTAGGTTGGATAAATCTCTGTTCGGACAATTGGAATGTCGCGAAAGAACCTGATGGTTAATCAGGGAATTGCTAGGATAATTAGTAAGCCTCGTAACTAGTATAATTTAATTGATACAATCCGAGCGGTAAGATTGTATCATGTGGGGACGTTCAATTACTTGGTTAGGATATTGGACGATAATTATGGGTTTAATGAATTTGAGTTAATTATTAAAGAAGACAAATATATTCTTACTATAGAGTTTCGTTCTACAAGTGTACTTGTGTCGCGAATGAACTGAATTTAGAATAGAAAAGAAATTGAAAGGTGATATTACCTAAGCTAAGACGCACGGTGTTGACGCACTGGCAATGCGGGGGACTCGGAGCAACCTTGTCACTGCCTAACAGATTTTAGACCGAACTCGCGGAATCTGTACGGTTAAACTTTGATTCAAAAGGAACGAACGTCCGATCTCACTGGTAGTTGACTTCCGAGATGCAGCACGACGCGACACTATTCGTGATTACGACAGTACTAGCCCCCGAGAGTAGAAATGTAAGGGCTTATATAGCCCTGCAATGACGGGTGGTACTTGTCAGTACCCTTCAAGTGAACATTCGTATTTTGTCAACGACCAGTTGGTCGTGCGTACGTTTGGGCCCTAAACTAACCTAAACAATTATGTAGATTTATCTAGGGAAAAACTCTGTTCGTTTATCTAGGACGGTTCCTGCCAGAGATGATATTGAACACCTGTTCGTCATCCGTAACATCTCCCCACCAAGAAGAAACATCGCGGTTCCCGTGATGCTTTCTCATCAGGAAGGAAACGTCCTAGATACAATAGACTTTAAGAAAAAAAAGAAAAAAGTGAAGAGAAAAAAAAATAAACTGAAGAGAAAAAATTTTTTAACGAGTGTAGTGTAGGTGTAAGTGTACTTATTGCTAGGTGGTGCTCAGGTAGAGACTGCTGTCGGTGGAGGTAGTCCTGCTCCTTAGAAGATCGTTATGCATGGTTTCCATTTGCTGCTATATTACGGATTCGGACTATATTTGTTATTAGTTCCGATAAATAGTCTCCATATGTCTTCAAAATTGTACCGGTTGGAAATGAGGTTGGCTCTCGAGCCTGTTTACCAAAAATTAATTCATATGGTGTGAAGTTGGTAGCTTCATGAACAGACGTGTTATAAGAAAACATTGCAAACGGAATTAATAAATCCCAATCCTCGTAGTTCTCCATATAGTGTTTGAGGTATTCTGTAAGAACAATATGGCTTCGCTCCAATGATCCATTAGTTTGTGGTCGGTATCCGGAGGTGGTGATTTGTTTAATCTTGAATATTTCTGACAGATTTGTCATAAGAGTTCCAATAAAGCTGGTTCCCTTATCCGTGAGTATGGCTCGAGGTGTCCCATATATTGCAATAAAATGCCGTGCAAAAGCATCTGCGATGGTAGTGGCTCGGATATTAGGTATCGCTACTGCAATACAATATTTGGTTAGATTGTCCTGCATGGTGAGAATGTATCGGTTCCCTCCAGGTGTAATTGGTAATGGTCCAACGGTATCTAATGAAATTTTTTCAAATGCGTCCAACGGTGTGTCGGTAATCAACATAGGTTGTCGAGTTTTCGTTCTGACTAATTTTTGCTCCTGACAACTTTTACATTTTCGGATGTAATCCTGAATTTCGTTGCGCATGTGCGGCCAATGAAATCTTGATCGAATGCGATTGTAGGTTTTTGTAACTCCTTTATGCCCTCCTATTAGGCTATCATGTGCTTCATGGATGATTTCTTGCCTGTCTTCTACGGAAGGTGTAGTAATAACACAGTTACATATTGTAATTTGATAAGTTGAATCTGTAAAGACTTCTTTTAATGCTTTGAAAAGTTCATCAGGCGATGATTTATGATGATCTCCGGTGGCGGATATTCGAAAAGATTTGCTCCTATTTTGTTCTAAAGCAGATTGAAGAGTTTTCAATCCATTAATTATATCCAATCTTTTTGGTTTATCATAGAAGTTATCGGAAATTACAATGCTGAAGGTTTTAAATAACCCATTGTTTGAAATTATGACCTGTCCCTTTTTCGGTCGTGCAGCTAAAAGTTCTTGCTTATTTATCAATCCCGTGTCCAGTAACAGTTTTCCTACGGGGGTTATTAGGTTGCGATCAGCTGATATGAAATGTACATAATGGTCTTCCTTTGCGGTAAGGGTGTTTGAAGAAATGCTAATCCTCTGTTTCGGTTCCGGCGGCGCTTCCAGGTCAGTTTCGGTAGAAGAACCATCGGTATCGGTGTCAAAGAATGGGTAAGGGTCGGCTGTGCGATCAGGCAGTTGCCGTGCCCTTGCTTCGCGTATTATATTGTTTGGAAATCGAATTACGTTGCGTTGCAAAATTCCACCTATTTCGGGAAATGGTACCTGCGGTATGTTGGGTACATCCTCCTGTAAATTGTTCCTATTCTCTATAACGGTGTTTTCCAGTGGCTCCTCAAACGAAATCAGATCACCAGATAAGGTCGTATGCTTATCCGTAGAAAAAATTTCTGTGGAGTTTGCTGCGGGCAAAAAATGGTGTGCGTTGTCCTGATCTTCGTCTGGCATCACTATCTCTTTAGATAAACTCGGAAGAGTTCTATTTATGTTAATAATTGGTGAGTGTTGAACCTTCCCCAGGGCGGGTTGTTCCGTCTCATCTGAACTGCTGCTTGTTTGTTGATATTTCGGCCGTTTTTCTCGGTCTCGATGTAGTTGTCTGACGCGTTGTCCTATTGAACCAGCGTCGACAGCTGTTTTCGGTATTTGGATTTTAAAATCGGGGTCTTTGAGTTCCCTCGGGGTGAGTGGTAAACAGATGGAAGTAGGATTACGTGACAATGCATCAGCATTCTTATTTGTTTTTCCAGATTTATGGACGACCTGATAATCATATTCTAATAGTCGGAGCTTCCATTTCATGAGTCTTGATGTCGGATCTTTCACAGAATGTAGCCAAACTAATGGTCGATGATCTGTAACCAATGTGAATTTTGTTCCGTACACATATGGTCGGAAATATATGACGGCGTATACCATTGCTAAACATTCTTTTTCCGTGGCTGAATAATTTCTCTCTGCTTTGTTGAGGCTACGTGATGCATAAGCGATCGGCAGATCATTTCCTATTTCGCCTTGACTAAGCACGGCTCCAACGGCATATTCAGAGGCGTCTGTTGTAATGACGAATGGTTTGCTGAAATCTGGATATTGTAAAATAGGCTCTCGACAGAGTTCTTCACGTAACTGCTTAAAACTGTTTTCCTGTTCTTCAGTCCATTTGAATTTTTTGCCCTTTCCTAGAAGGTCAATTAAAGATTTTGCTTTTGTAGTGAAATCTGGTACGAATCTTCGGTAATATCCTACTAAACCCAAAAACTGTTGTATATTTTTCTGTGAGGTAGGCGTTGGGAAATCCTTGACAGCCTTTAATTTTCGGGGATCAGGTTTTACTCCCTGTCTTGAAATAATATGTCCAAGGTATGCAACTTCTTTTCGTAAGAATTCGCATTTATTGGTTTGAAGAGTTAAACCATGTTCTCGCAAACGGTTTAATAATTTCCTGACTTTAATGTTGTGTTCGTGTAATGACGCAGCGTAAACCACGATATCATCCAGGTAAATGAAAACGTCCGTTCCCTGGAGTCCAGTTAATACCTGATCCATGAGGCGTTGAAAAGTAGGTGGTGCATTTTTCAAACCAAACGGCATTCGTGAAAATTCATAATGTCCATTAGGGGTGGTGAAAGCTGTCTTCTGTCTGTCTTTCGGATCCATTTCTATTTGGTGGAACCCACTGGCAAGATCGAAAACGGAGAAGTATTTGGCTCCTCCGAGACGATCCAATATTTCCGTAATTTGAGGCAGTGGATATTTATCGGAAATGGTCTTCTCGTTAAGCGCACGAAAATCTATTACCATGCGCCAACGTTTGTTTCCTTGCGCGTCTGGTTTTTTGGGTACAATCCACAAGGGTGAATTGTACGGAGATTTCGACGGAGTAATAATACCATCGGATAATAAGCCATTGATTTGCTTTTTTATTTCCTCTTGGTGTACAGGAGGGTAGCGATACTGTCTCGTGTTAATCGGAATCTCATCAGTTGTATGTAAGGAGTGCTTGAAATCAGATGCCTTCCCTAATTTATCTCCGGGGAGATAAAATCGATCGGGAAATTCCTTTATCAATGCGGTGATGCTACACCGTTCTTCTTTGTTCAGGTGACTCAAATTTAGCGTTTCGGAGATTCCCTGTATCCTATCTTCTCTAGTTTTGAAATTACAATGTTGACGTACCTCTGAATAAATATCTTCATCTGATGTGCTCAAAATGTCGTAAGGTTCCACGATTTGTGGCTCTATTTCTACGTCTATGGCTTCCTCGCTAGTGTTGGTTGCCATAACATGACATTTTCCTCCGTCGTTCAGGACGGCGGCTTCTCCTATGTAGAGTTGTTTGTGTGTTTTTATGCGTGGTAAATAGCCTTCTTTTATCCTTGGATTAGCTATTCTTATGGCAATCTGTTGAGATGTTCGGGCATCGATGCGATGTTTGGTCCGTACATCTGAGTCCTGCTGGTAATTTGAAAATCGAATACGCCTGATGGGCTTATTTTTTAATACCAGTGTCCCATGGTAATAAGAAATTTCTGCTTCTTCCTGTTTTAAAAATGGGCTTCCTATAAGTCCATCTGCTTCTATTGCAAGGCGCTTCACTACGTAGAAAAACGCAGGAGCTTCGTGTATGTGAAGTATCGTATTTCCTAGAGTGCGAATTGGATTTGTAGTAAGACCAGTTATTTGAATTTCTTCGCGTGAAACAATTTCTGCTCCTTCTCCTAAAACGTCAAGAACTACTAAATTTACGGATGCTCCACCATCAATTAGAAATTCTCCCGTGCCTGATTCCAGTTCTGGGATTTTGATTTTGATTCGTGGTGCTGGAGCTTCCTTGATGAGGGTTTTTCCTCGAAGCGGACAGTTCTTTGGCGAACTTCTTTGTTTTCGCTCATCGTGTCGCCTGTACGGTGAGCGCGATCGAAGTTTAAAGATTTGTTCGATTCCACGGACGAATCTCGCGAATCTCTTTGGAATCGCGGACTACGCGGTCGATTCTTGCAGAATTTTCCATCGTGTCCGGATGTTCCGCAATGCCAACAATACGATTTTGACATGCGATTCCTATCGGAATTTTTAAAAATTGTATACCGTTTCTCTCCGTCTCTCACAATTGACGAATCCGAACGGTTGGAGGGGGAACCGGAGGGGCTCCTGTGACGCAAGGTCCAGGCAGACGCTCGTCCTTCTCTTTCCTCCTCAAAACCAGATGGTCTCGTGCGTTGATCCCTGTGTCGGTCATATTTGCTTGGAGATAAGGGATATGACACTTCACGATCGCGGTAGCGAGAGTCCTGGTCATATGAATCTCGGCGGGACCACCTTGATGGTGATTCACTCCGAGGCGACTGTCGTCGATTCCTTAATCTTTTATCTATCTGTAGCACGGCGTCGTAAGCATCCTCCAGATTTTTTATATCCTTCAAGATAGCCGACACCTTCAGGGAAATCCGATCCGGTAATCCATCGATGAAGTTTTCAATGACGTCCTTTTCCATCAATTTGATAAATCCTTCAGCATGTGCCTCGTATTTTTCCCTCATGGCTCCGCGCGTACAGTAGACCAAGTGGCTTGTCCTATCGATGTATTGTCGTAGGCTTTCTCCTTCGCGAATATGTAGTTTCGCGATTTCCACTTGATAATATGATAGGCTCTTGCCGGAAGCGAACCGTTTCTTCAAATGTTGAATTAACGCTTTTACGGTAGTAAACTTGTGCTCTAATGTGCATCTACGTGCTGGCCCGACGAGCTTAGTAAGAACAATTGCCAGATACTCGGTTTCCGTACCCTCCGGAATCAAAGTTAACCCGTCCTCTAAAGTTTGCGCGAAACGAATCAAAGAGGGGTCTTCCCCGTTAAAGGTCGGAATTGTCGAAGTAATATTCTGTAAGCATGTCTTTTGCGTCAACAGCGACATAGAATTTGCAAGTGAAACCGTCAAGTTCATTATGTCAACGGAAGAAGTATTTGCAGCTGAATTCGGCATTTTTAAAGAATGTAACTAGAGAAAACTAGTATATTATCGAAACCTTTCAACTAGGAAAACTAGTATATCGAAACCTTTTAACTAGGAAAACTAGTATATCATTGGTATAAAAGCGTGACTAGCGAAAACTAGTATATTGCTAATAATATTGAGACGTAACTAGGAAAACTAGTATATTGTCAATACTCAGCTACGAGTAATTTAACGTAGTAAACCCAAAATTAAAGTGATCCTAAAATAATTGAACAATCCCACCGCTGTCACCAGTTCTGTTACGAGCCAGGGCCGCGAGCAGCACGAGTGGCCGGCGAAGGGTTATTACCCTAGGAATATGATATAAATTTGTTAGTTAAGGAACGCGGACGAACCCAATGCGAAATTGGGGAGCCGCTAGGATTATTGACAGCGAGGACGAACCTGACGCGAAGTCAGGGAGCCTCTAGGAATGGAGTCAAACGCAGACGAACCCGATGCAAAACCGGGGAGCTGCTAGGAGGTTGTATAATAGCACAGACGAACCTGATGCGAAATCAGGGAGCTGTTAGGATGCGGACGAACCCAATGCAAAACTGGGGAGCCGCTAGGTTGGATAAATCTCTGTTCGGACAATTGGAATGTCGCGAAAGAACCTGATGGTTAATCAGGGAATTGCTAGGATAATTAGTAAGCCTCGTAACTAGTATAATTTAATTGATACAATCCGAGCGGTAAGATTGTATCATGTGGGGACGTTCAATTACTTGGTTAGGATATTGGACGATAATTATGGGTTTAATGAATTTGAGTTAATTATTAAAGAAGACAAATATATTCTTACTATAGAGTTTCGTTCTACAAGTGTACTTGTGTCGCGAATGAACTGAATTTAGAATAGAAAAGAAATTGAAAGGTGATATTACCTAAGCTAAGACGCACGGTGTTGACGCACTGGCAATGCGGGGGACTCGGAGCAACCTTGTCACTGCCTAACAGATTTTAGACCGAACTCGCGGAATCTGTACGGTTAAACTTTGATTCAAAAGGAACGAACGTCCGATCTCACTGGTAGTTGACTTCCGAGATGCAGCACGACGCGACACTATTCGTGATTACGACAGTACTAGCCCCCGAGAGTAGAAATGTAAGGGCTTATATAGCCCTGCAATGACGGGTGGTACTTGTCAGTACCCTTCAAGTGAACATTCGTATTTTGTCAACGACCAGTTGGTCGTGCGTACGTTTGGGCCCTAAACTAACCTAAACAATTATGTAGATTTATCTAGGGAAAAACTCTGTTCGTTTATCTAGGACGGTTCCTGCCAGAGATGATATTGAACACCTGTTCGTCATCCGTAACAACATTGCGACTGCAAGCAGGTAACCAAAAATTGGACAGGTAAAAGCTTAAATATAGAGTAGGAATTCGGCTTTGATCTATTTTGGAAATAAAATTCAAAATTAATTATAATAAAATGTAGTTAGGCAATACTATTTAAAAGCAAATACAAGTAGGCTACCAAATAAAAAAAAAAATTATTAGAAAATTGTAAAATAAAGCAGAATTGCAACTGACTAAAATTCAAAATCAATTTTAGTAAAACCTAATTAGGCAAAGATATCTACGCTGTGATCACAAGAAAGTAACCAAAAAGTAGACAGGTAAAAGTCTAAAATAAAGTAGGAATTCGACTGGGATCTCTCTACTTTGAAAATAAAATCTAAAATAAATTCACTAAAATCCAGTTAGACAATATTATTTACAATGCTGTCACAAGCAAGTAACCAAAAGTAGACAGGTAAAAGCTTAAATATAGAGTAGGAATCCGACTTTGGTCTATTTTGAAAATAAAATTTAAAATCAATGGTAGTAAAATCTAGTTAGGCAATATTATCTAAAAAAGCAAATACAAGTAGGCTACCAAAAATTAGCTAGGTGAGAAGTTGTAAAATAAAACAGTAAGTCAACTGATCTATTTTGAAGAGAAATTTTATAATCGATTTTAGAAAAATCTGATTAGACAAAGTTATTTACACTGTGATCACAAGTAAGTAACCAAAAATTAGGAAGGCAAAAGTTAAAAACAAATTGGGATTTCAACTTTAATCTATTTTGAAAATAAAGTTGAAAACCAATTTTTAGTAAAATCTAGATACACAATAGTGCCTAAAATGCAAATACAAGTAGGCTACCAAAAATTAGCTAGGTGAGATGTTGTAAAATACAACAGTAAGTCGACTGATCTATTTTGAAGAGAAAGTTTAAAATCAATTTTAGTAAAATCTGATTAGACAAAGTTATTTACATTGCGACTGCAAGCAGGTAACCAAAAATTGGACAGGTAAAAGCTTAAATATAGAGTAGGAATTCGGCTTTGATCTATTTTGGAAATAAAATTCAAAATTAATTATAATAAAATGTAGTTAGGCAATACTATTTAAAAGCAAATACAAGTAGGCTACCAAATAAAAAAAAAATTATTAGAAAATTGTAAAATAAAGCAGAATTGCAACTGAATAAAATTCAAAATCAATTTTAGTAAAACCTAATTAGGCAAAGATATCTACGCTGTGATCACAAGAAAGTAACCAAAAAGTAGACAGGTAAAAGTCTAAAATAAAGTAGGAATTCGACTGGGATCTCTCTACTTTGAAAATAAAATCTAAAATAAATTCACTAAAATCCAGTTAGACAATATTATTTACAATGCTGTCACAAGCAAGTAACCAAAAGTAGACAGGTAAAAGCTTAAATATAGAGTAGGAATCCGACTTTGGTCTATTTTGAAAATAAAATTTAAAATCAATGGTAGTAAAATCTAGTTAGGCAATATTATCTAAAAAAGCAAATACAAGTAGGCTACCAAAAATTAGCTAGGTGAGAAGTTGTAAAATAAAACAGTAAGTCAACTGATCTATTTTGAAGAGAAATTTTATAATCGATTTTAGAAAAATCTGATTAGACAAAGTTATTTACACTGTGATCACAAGTAAGTAACCAAAAATTAGGAAGGCAAAAGTTAAAAACAAATTGGGATTTCAACTTTAATCTATTTTGAAAATAAAGTTGAAAACCAATTTTTAGTAAAATCTAGATACACAATAGTGCCTAAAATGCAAATACAAGTAGGCTACCAAAAATTAGCTAGGTGAGATGTTGTAAAATACAACAGTAAGTCGACTGATCTATTTTGAAGAGAAAGTTTAAAATCAATTTTAGTAAAATCTGATTAGACAAAGTTATTTACATTGCGACTGCAAGTAGGTAACCAAAAATTGGACAGGTAAAAGCTTAAATATAGAGTAGGAATTCGGCTTTGATCTATTTTGGAAATAAAATTCAAAATTAATTATAATAAAATGTAGTTAGGCAATACTATTTAAAAGCAAATACAAGTAGGCTACCAAATAAAAAAAAAAATTATTAGAAAATTGTAAAATAAAGCAGAATTGCGACTGAATAAAATTCAAAATCAATTTTAGTAAAACCTAATTAGGCAAAGATATCTACGCTGTGATCACAAGAAAGTAACCAAAAAGTAGACAGGTAAAAGTCTAAAATAAAGTAGGAATTCGACTGGGATCTCTCTACTTTGAAAATAAAATCTAAAATAAATTCACTAAAATCCAGTTAGACAATATTATTTACAATGCTGTCACAAGCAAGTAACCAAAAAATGGGCAGGTAAAAAGCTTAAATATAGAGTAGGAACCCGACTTTGATCTATTTTGAAAATAAAATTTAAAATCAATGGTAGTAAAATCTAGTTAGGCAATATTATCTTAAAAAAAGCAGATACAAGTAGGCTACCCAAAATTAGATGTAAAGTAAAGCGGAAATGCGACTGATCTAGATCAATAGCTATTTTCAAAGAAAAATTTAAAACCTATTTTACTAAAATCGAATTAGGCAAAGTTGGTTACATTGTGATCACAAGTAAGTAACCAAAAATTAGAAAGGCAAAAGTTTAAAAACAAATTAGGACCTCGACTTTGATCTATTTTGAAAATAAAATATAAAATCAATTTTAGTAAAATCTAGATAGACAATAGTGTTTAAAATGCAAATACAAGTAGCCGACCAAAAATTAGCTAAGTGAAAAGTTGAAAAATAAAACAGAAAATCGCTTATCTATTTTGAAGAGAAAGTTCAAAATCAATTCTAGTAAAATCTGATTAGACAAAGTTATTGGCACTGTGATAGCAAATAAGTAATAAAAAATTAGACAGGTAAAAAGCTTGAATATAGAGTAGGAAATCGACTTTGATCTATCTTGAAAATAAAATTTAAAATGAACCTTAGTAAAATCTAGTTAGACAATAGTATTTAAAATGCAACTACAAGTAGGATACCAAAAAATTATCTAGGTAAAAGTTGTAAAATAAAACAGAAATTCGACTGATCTGTTTCGAAGAGAAATTTTAAAATCGATTTTAGAAAAATCTGATTAGACAAAGTTATTTACACTGTGATCACAAGTAAGTAACCAAAAATTAGGAAGGCAAAAGTTAAAAACAAATTGGGATTTCAACTTTAATCTATTTTGAAAATAAAGTTGAAAACCAATTTTTAGTAAAATCTAGATACACAATAGTGCCTAAAATGCAAATACAAGTAGGCTACCAAAAATTAGCTAGGTGAGATGTTGTAAAATACAACAGTAAGTCGACTGATCTATTTTGAAGAGAAAGTTTAAAATCAATTTTAGTAAAATCTGATTAGACAAAGTTATTTACATTGCGACTGCAAGCAGGTAACCAAAAATTGGACAGGTAAAAGCTTAAATATAGAGTAGGAATTCGGCTTTGATCTATTTTGGAAATAAAATTCAAAATTAATTATAATAAAATGTAGTTAGGCAATACTATTTAAAAGCAAATACAAGTAGGCTACCAAATAAAAAAAAAAATTATTAGAAAATTGTAAAATAAAGCAGAATTGCGACTGAATAAAATTCAAAATCAATTTTAGTAAAACCTAATTAGGCAAAGATATCTACGCTGTGATCACAAGAAAGTAACCAAAAAGTAGACAGGTAAAAGTCTAAAATAAAGTAGGAATTCGACTGGGATCTCTCTACTTTGAAAATAAAATCTAAAATAAATTCACTAAAATCCAGTTAGACAATATTATTTACAATGCTGTCACAAGCAAGTAACCAAAAGTAGACAGGTAAAAGCTTAAATATAGAGTAGGAATCCGACTTTGGTCTATTTTGAAAATAAAATTTAAAATCAATGGTAGTAAAATCTAGTTAGGCAATATTATCTAAAAAAGCAAATACAAGTAGGCTACCAAAAATTAGCTAGGTGAGAAGTTGTAAAATAAAACAGTAAGTCAACTGATCTATTTTGAAGAGAAATTTTAAAATCGATTTTAGAAAAATCTGATTAGACAAAGTTATTTACACTGTGATCACAAGTAAGTAACCAAAAATTAGGAAGGCAAAAGTTAAAAACAAATTGGGATTTCAACTTTAATCTATTTTGAAAATAAAGTTGAAAACCAATTTTTAGTAAAATCTAGATACACAATAGTGCCTAAAATGCAAATACAAGTAGGCTACCAAAAATTAGCTAGGTGAGATGTTGTAAAATACAACAGTAAGTCGACTGATCTATTTTGAAGAGAAAGTTTAAAATCAATTTTAGTAAAATCTGATTAGACAAAGTTATTTACATTGCGACTGCAAGCAGGTAACCAAAAATTGGACAGGTAAAAGCTTAAATATAGAGTAGGAATTCGGCTTTGATCTATTTTGGAAATAAAATTCAAAATTAATTATAATAAAATGTAGTTAGGCAATACTATTTAAAAGCAAATACAAGTAGGCTACCAAATAAAAAGAAAAATTATTAGAAAATTGTAAAATAAAGCAGAATTGCAACTGAATAAAATTCAAAATCAATTTTAGTAAAACCTAATTAGGCAAAGATATCTACGCTGTGATCACAAGAAAGTAACCAAAAAGTAGACAGGTAAAAGTCTAAAATAAAGTAGGAATTCGACTGGGATCTCTCTACTTTGAAAATAAAATCTAAAATAAATTCACTAAAATCCAGTTAGACAATATTATTTACAATGCTGTCACAAGCAAGTAACCAAAAAGTAGACAGGTAAAAGCTTAAGTATAGAGTAGGAATCCGACTTTGGTCTATTTTGAAAATAAAATTTAAAATCAATGGTAGTAAAATCTAGTTAGGCAATATTATCTAAAAAAGCAAATACAAGTAGGCTACCAAAAATTAGCTAGGTGAGAAGTTGTAAAATAAAACAGTAAGTCAACTGATCTATTTTGAAGAGAAATTTTAAAATCGATTTTAGAAAAATCTGATTAGACAAAGTTATTTACACTGTGATCACAAGTAAGTAACCAAAAATTAGGAAGGCAAAAGTTAAAAACAAATTGGGATTTCAACTTTAATCTATTTTGAAAATAAAGTTGAAAACCAATTTTTAGTAAAATCTAGATACACAATAGTGCCTAAAATGCAAATACAAGTAGGCTACCAAAAATTAGCTAGGTGAGATGTTGTAAAATACAACAGTAAGTCGACTGATCTATTTTGAAGAGAAAGTTTAAAATCAATTTTAGTAAAATCTGATTAGACAAAGTTATTTACATTGCGACTGCAAGCAGGTAACCAAAAATTGGACAGGTAAAAGCTTAAATATAGAGTAGGAATTCGGCTTTGATCTATTTTGGAAATAAAATTCAAAATTAATTATAATAAAATGTAGTTAGGCAATACTATTTAAAAGCAAATACAAGTAGTCTACCAAATAAAAAAAAAAATTATTAGAAAATTGTAAAATAAAGCAGAATTGCGACTGAATAAAATTCAAAATCAATTTTAGTAAAACCTAATTAGGCAAAGATATCTACGCTGTGATCACAAGAAAGTAACCAAAAAGTAGACAGGTAAAAGTCTAAAATAAAGTAGGAATTCGACTGGGATCTCTCTACTTTGAAAATAAAATCTAAAATAAATTCACTAAAATCCAGTTAGACAATATTATTTACAATGCTGTCACAAGCAAGTAACCAAAAAGTAGACAGGTAAAAGCTTAAGTATAGAGTAGGAATCCGACTTTGGTCTATTTTGAAAATAAAATTTAAAATCAATGGTAGTAAAATCTAGTTAGGCAATATTATCTAAAAAAGCAAATACAAGTAGGCTACCAAAAATTAGCTAGGTGAGAAGTTGTAAAATAAAACAGTAAGTCAACTGATCTATTTTGAAGAGAAATTTTAAAATCGATTTTAGAAAAATCTGATTAGACAAAGTTATTTACACTGTGATCACAAGTAAGTAACCAAAAATTAGGAAGGCAAAAGTTAAAAACAAATTGGGATTTCAACTTTAATCTATTTTGAAAATAAAGTTGAAAACCAATTTTTAGTAAAATCTAGATACACAATAGTGCCTAAAATGCAAATACAAGTAGGCTACCAAAAATTAGCTAGGTGAGATGTTGTAAAATACAACAGTAAGTCGACTGATCTATTTTGAAGAGAAAGTTTAAAATCAATTTTAGTAAAATCTGATTAGACAAAGTTATTTACATTGCGACTGCAAGCAGGTAACCAAAAATTGGACAGGTAAAAGCTTAAATATAGAGTAGGAATTCGGCTTTGATCTATTTTGGAAATAAAATTCAAAATTAATTATAATAAAATGTAGTTAGGCAATACTATTTAAAAGCAAATACAAGTAGTCTACCAAATAAAAAAAAAAATTATTAGAAAATTGTAAAATAAAGCAGAATTGCGACTGAATAAAATTCAAAATCAATTTTAGTAAAACCTAATTAGGCAAAGATATCTACGCTGTGATCACAAGAAAGTAACCAAAAAGTAGACAGGTAAAAGTCTAAAATAAAGTAGGAATTCGACTGGGATCTCTCTACTTTGAAAATAAAATCTAAAATAAATTCACTAAAATCCAGTTAGACAATATTATTTACAATGCTGTCACAAGCAAGTAACCAAAAAGTAGACAGGTAAAAGCTTAAGTATAGAGTAGGAATCCGACTTTGGTCTATTTTGAAAATAAAATTTAAAATCAATGGTAGTAAAATCTAGTTAGGCAATATTATCTAAAAAAGCAAATACAAGTAGGCTACCAAAAATTAGCTAGGTGAGAAGTTGTAAAATAAAACAGTAAGTCAACTGATCTATTTTGAAGAGAAATTTTAAAATCGATTTTAGAAAAATCTGATTAGACAAAGTTATTTACACTGTGATCACAAGTAAGTAACCAAAAATTAGGAAGGCAAAAGTTAAAAACAAATTGGGATTTCAACTTTAATCTATTTTGAAAATAAAGTTGAAAACCAATTTTTAGTAAAATCTAGATACACAATAGTGCCTAAAATGCAAATACAAGTAGGCTACCAAAAATTAGCTAGGTGAGATGTTGTAAAATACAACAGTAAGTCGACTGATCTATTTTGAAGAGAAAGTTTAAAATCAATTTTAGTAAAATCTGATTAGACAAAGTTATTTACATTGCGACTGCAAGTAGGTAACCAAAAATTGGACAGGTAAAAGCTTAAATATAGAGTAGGAATTCGGCTTTGATCTATTTTGGAAATAAAATTCAAAATTAATTATAATAAAATCTAGTTAGACAATAGTATTTAAAAGCAAATACAAGTAGGCTACCAAATAAAAAAAAAAATTATTAGAAAATTGTAAAATAAAGCAGAATTGCGACTGAATAAAATTCAAAATCAATTTTAGTAAAACCTAATTAGGCAAAGATATCTACGCTGTGATCACAAGAAAGTAACCAAAAAGTAGACAGGTAAAAGTCTAAAATAAAGTAGGAATTCGACTGGGATCTCTCTACTTTGAAAATAAAATCTAAAATAAATTCACTAAAATCCAGTTAGACAATATTATTTACAATGCTGTCAGAAGCAAGTAACCAAAAAATGGGCAGGTAAAAAGCTTAAATATAGAGTAGGAACCCGACTTTGATCTATTTTGAAAATAAAATTTAAAATCAATGGTAGTAAAATCTAGTTAGGCAATATTATCTTAAAAAAAGCAGATACAAGTTGGCTACCAAAAATTAGCTAGGTGAGAAGTTGTAAAATAAAACAGAAAATCGCTTATCTATTTTGAAGAGAAAGTTCAAAATCAATTCTAGTAAAATCTGATTAGACAAAGTTATTGGCACTGTGATAGCAAATAAGTAATAAAAAATTAGACAGGTAAAAAGCTTGAATATAGAGTAGGAAATCGACTTTGATCTATCTCGAAAATAAAATTTAAAATGAACCTTAGTAAAATCTAGTTAGACAATAGTATTTAAAATGCAACTACAAGTAGGATACCAAAAAATTATCTAGGTAAAAGTTGTAAAATAAAACAGAAATTCGACTGATCTGTTTCGAAGAGAAATTTTAAAATCGATTTTAGAAAAATCTGATTAGACAAAGTTATTTACACTGTGATCACAAGTAAGTAACCAAAAATTAGGAAGGCAAAAGTTAAAAACAAATTGGGATTTCAACTTTAATCTATTTTGAAAATAAAGTTGAAAACCAATTTTTAGTAAAATCTAGATACACAATAGTGTTTAAAATGCAAATACAAGTAGCCGACCAAAAATTAGCTAAGTGAAAAGTGGAAAAATAAAACAGAAAATCGCTTATCTATTTTGAAGAGAAAGTTCAAAATCAATTCTAGTAAAATCTGATTAGACAAAGTTATTGGCACTGTGATAGCAAATAAGTAATAAAAAATTAGACAGGTAAAAAGCTTGAATATAGAGTAGGAAATCGACTTTGATCTATCTTGAAAATAAAATTTAAAATGAACCTTAGTAAAATCTAGTTAGACAATAGTATTTAAAATGCAACTACAAGTAGGATACCAAAAAATTATCTAGGTAAAAGTTGTAAAATAAAACAGAAATTCGACTGATCTATTTCGAAGAGAAATTTTAAAATCGATTTTAGAAAAATCTGATTAGACAAAGTTATTTACACTGTGATCACAAGTAAGTAACCAAAAATTAGGAAGGCAAAAGTTAAAAACAAATTGGGATTTCAACTTTAATCTATTTTGAAAATAAAGTTGAAAACCAATTTTTAGTAAAATCTAGATACACAATAGTGCCTAAAATGCAAATACAAGTAGGCTACCAAAAATTAGCTAGGTGAGATGTTGTAAAATACAACAGTAAGTCGACTGATCTATTTTGAAGAGAAAGTTTAAAATCAATTTTAGTAAAATCTGATTAGACAAAGTTATTTACATTGCGACTGCAAGCAGGTAACCAAAAATTGGACAGGTAAAAGCTTAAATATAGAGTAGGAATTCGGCTTTGATCTATTTTGGAAATAAAATTCAAAATTAATTATAATAATATGTAGTTAGGCAATACTATTTAAAAGCAAATACAAGTAGGCTACCAAATAAAAAAAAAATTATTAGAAAATTGTAAAATAAAGCAGAATTGCGACTGAATAAAATTCAAAATCAATTTTAGTAAAACCTAATTAGGCAAAGATATCTACGCTGTGATCACAAGAAAGTAACCAAAAAGTAGACAGGTAAAAGTCTAAAATAAAGTAGGAATTCGACTGGGATCTCTCTACTTTGAAAATAAAATCTAAAATAAATTCACTAAAATCCAGTTAGACAATATTATTTACAATGCTGTCACAAGCAAGTAACCAAAAGTAGACACGTAAAAGCTTAAATATAGAGTAGGAATCCGACTTTGGTCTATTTTGAAAATAAAATTTAAAATCAATGGTAGTAAAATCTAGTTAGGCAATATTATCTAAAAAAGCAAATACAAGTAGGCTACCAAAAATTAGCTAGGTGAGAAGTTGTAAAATAAAACAGTAAGTCAACTGATCTATTTTGAAGAGAAATTTTATAATCGATTTTAGAAAAATCTGATTAGACAAAGTTATTTACACTGTGATCACAAGTAAGTAACCAAAAATTAGGAAGGCAAAAGTTAAAAACAAATTGGGATTTCAACTTTAATCTATTTTGAAAATAAAGTTGAAAACCAATTTTTAGTAAAATCTAGATACACAATAGTGCCTAAAATGCAAATACAAGTAGGCTACCAAAAATTAGCTAGGTGAGATGTTGTAAAATACAACAGTAAGTCGACTGATCTATTTTGAAGAGAAAGTTTAAAATCAATTTTAGTAAAATCTGATTAGACAAAGTTATTTACATTGCGACTGCAAGTAGGTAACCAAAAATTGGACAGGTAAAAACTTAAATATAGAGTAGGAATTCGGCTTTGATCTATTTTGGAAATAAAATTCAAAATTAATTATAATAAAATGTAGTTAGGCAATACTATTTAAAAGCAAATACAAGTAGGCTACCAAATAAAAAAAAAAATTATTAGAAAATTGTAAAATAAAGCAGAATTGCGACTGAATAAAATTCAAAATCAATTTTAGTAAAACCTAATTAGGCAAAGATATCTACGCTGTGATCACAAGAAAGTAACCAAAAAGTAGACAGGTAAAAGTCTAAAATAAAGTAGGAATTCGACTGGGATCTCTCTACTTTGAAAATAAAATCTAAAATAAATTCACTAAAATCCAGTTAGACAATATTATTTACAATGCTGTCACAAGCAAGTAACCAAAAGTAGACAGGTAAAAGCTTAAATATAGAGTAGGAATCCGACTTTGGTCTATTTTGAAAATAAAATTTAAAATCAATGGTAGTAAAATCTAGTTAGGCAATATTATCTAAAAAAGCAAATACAAGTAGGCTACCAAAAATTAGCTAGGTGAGAAGTTGTAAAATAAAACAGTAAGTCAACTGATCTATTTTGAAGAGAAATTTTATAATCGATTTTAGAAAAATCTGATTAGACAAAGTTATTTACACTGTGATCACAAGTAAGTAACCAAAAATTAGGAAGGCAAAAGTTAAAAACAAATTGGGATTTCAACTTTAATCTATTTTGAAAATAAAGTTGAAAACCAATTTTTAGTAAAATCTAGATACACAATAGTGCCTAAAATGCAAATACAAGTAGGCTACCAAAAATTAGCTAGGTGAGATGTTGTAAAATACAACAGTAAGTCGACTGATCTATTTTGAAGAGAAAGTTTAAAATCAATTTTAGTAAAATCTGATTAGACAAAGTTATTTACATTGCGACTGCAAGTAGGTAACCAAAAATTGGACAGGTAAAAGCTTAAATATAGAGTAGGAATTCGGCTTTGATCTATTTTGGAAATAAAATTCAAAATTAATTATAATAAAATGTAGTTAGGCAATACTATTTAAAAGCAAATACAAGTAGGCTACCAAATAAAAAAAAAAATTATTAGAAAATTGTAAAATAAAGCAGAATTGCGACTGAATAAAATTCAAAATCAATTTTAGTAAAACCTAATTAGGCAAAGATATCTACGCTGTGATCACAAGAAAGTAACCAAAAAGTAGACAGGTAAAAGTCTAAAATAAAGTAGGAATTCGACTGGGATCTCTCTACTTTGAAAATAAAATCTAAAATAAATTCACTAAAATCCAGTTAGACAATATTATTTACAATGCTGTCACAAGCAAGTAACCAAAAAATGGGCAGGTAAAAAGCTTAAATATAGAGTAGGAACCCGACTTTGATCTATTTTGAAAATAAAATTTAAAATCAATGGTAGTAAAATCTAGTTGGGCAATATTATCTTAAAAAAAGCAGATACAAGTTGGCTACCAAAAATTAGCTAGGTGAGAAGTTGTAAAATAAAACAGTAAGTCAACTGATCTATTTTGAAGAGAAATTTTAAAATCGATTTTAGAAAAATCTGATTAGACAAAGTTATTTACACTGTGATCACAAGTAAGTAACCAAAAATTAGGAAGGCAAAAGTTAAAAACAAATTGGGATTTCAACTTAAATCTATTTTGAAAATAAAGTTGAAAACCAATTTTTAGTAAAATCTAGATACACAATAGTGCCTAAAATGCAAATACAAGTAGGCTACCAAAAATTAGCTAGGTGAGATGTTGTAAAATACAACAGTAAGTCGACTGATCTATTTTGAAGAGAAAGTTTAAAATCAATTTTAGTAAAATCTGATTAGACAAAGTTATTTACATTGCGACTGCAAGCAGGTAACCAAAAATTGGACAGGTAAAAGCTTAAATATAGAGTAGGAATTCGGCTTTGATCTATTTTGGAAATAAAATTCAAAATTAATTATAATAAAATGTAGTTAGGCAATACTATTTAAAAGCAAATACAAGTAGGCTACCAAATAAAAAAAAAAATTATTAGAAAATTGTAAAATAAAGCAGAATTGCAACTGAATAAAATTCAAAATCAATTTTAGTAAAACCTAATTAGGCTAAGATATCTACGCTGTGATCACAAGAAAGTAACCAAAAAGTAGACAGGTAAAAGTCTAAAATAAAGTAGGAATTCGACTGGGATCTCTCTACTTTGAAAATAAAATCTAAAATAAATTCACTAAAATCCAGTTAGACAATATTATTTACAATGCTGTCACAAGCAAGTAACCAAAAGTAGACAGGTAAAAGCTTAAATATAGAGTAGGAATCCGACTTTGGTCTATTTTGAAAATAAAATTTAAAATCAATGGTAGTAAAATCTAGTTAGGCAATATTATCTAAAAAAGCAAATACAAGTAGGCAACCCAAAATTAGATGTAAAGTAAAGCGGAAATGCGACTGATCTAGATCAATAGCTATTTTCAATGAAAAATTTAAAACCTATTTTACTAAAATCGAATTAGGCAAAGTTGGTTACATTGTGATCACAAGTAAGTAACCAAAAATTAGAAAGGCAAAAGTTTAAAAACAAATTAGGACCTCGACTTTGATCTATTTTGAAAATAAAATATAAAATCAATTTTAGTAAAATCTAGATAGACAATAGTGTTTAAAATGCAAATACAAGTAGCCGACCAAAAATTAGCTAAGTGAAAAGTTGAAAAATAAAACAGAAAATCGCTTATCTATTTTGAAGAGAAAGTTCAAAATCAATTCTAGTAAAATCTGATTAGACAAAGTTATTGGCACTGTGATAGCAAATAAGTAATAAAAAATTAGACAGGTAAAAAGCTTGAATATAGAGTAGGAAATCGACTTTGATCTATCTTGAAAATAAAATTTAAAATGAACCTTAGTAAAATCTAGTTAGACAATAGTATTGAAAATGCAACTACAAGTAGGATACCAAAAAATTATCTAGCTAAAAGTTGTAAAATAAAACAGAAATACGACTGATCTATTTCGAAGAGAAATTTTAAAATCGATTTTAGAAAAATCTGATTAGACAAAGTTATTTACACTGTGATCACAAGTAAGTAACCAAAAATTAGGAAGGCAAAAGTTAAAAACAAATTGGGATTTCAACTTTAATCTATTTTGAAAATAAAGTTGAAAACCAATTTTTAGTAAAATCTAGATACACAATAGTGCCTAAAATGCAAATACAAGTAGGCTACCAAAAATTAGCTAGGTGAGATGTTGTAAAATACAACAATAAGTCGACTGATCTATTTTGAAGAGAAAGTTTAAAATCAATTTTAGTAAAATCTGATTAGACAAAGTTATTTACATTGCGACTGCAAGCAGGTAACCAAAAATTGGACAGGTAAAAGCTTAAATATAGAGTAGGAATTCGGCTTTGATCTATTTTGGAAATAAAATTCAAAATTAATTATAATAAAATGTAGTTAGGCAATACTATTTAAAAGCAAATACAAGTAGGCTACCAAATAAAAAAAAAAATTATTAGAAAATTGTAAAATAAAGCAGAATTGCAACTGACTAAAATTCAAAATCAATTTTAGTAAAACCTAATTAGGCAAAGATATCTACGCTGTGATCACAAGAAAGTAACCAAAAAGTAGACAGGTAAAAGTCTAAAATAAAGTAGGAATTCGACTGGGATCTCTCTACTTTGAAAATAAAATCTAAAATAAATTCACTAAAATCCAGTTAGACAATATTATTTACAATGCTGTCACAAGCAAGTAACCAAAAGTAGACAGGTAAAAGCTTAAATATAGAGTAGGAATCCGACTTTGGTCTATTTTGAAAATAAAATTTAAAATCAATGGTAGTAAAATCTAGTTAGGCAATATTATCTAAAAAAGCAAATACAAGTAGGCTACCAAAAATTAGCTAGGTGAGAAGTTGTAAAATAAAACAGTAAGTCAACTGATCTATTTTGAAGAGAAATTTTATAATCGATTTTAGAAAAATCTGATTAGACAAAGTTATTTACACTGTGATCACAAGTAAGTAACCAAAAATTAGGAAGGCAAAAGTTAAAAACAAATTGGGATTTCAACTTTAATCTATTTTGAAAATAAAGTTGAAAACCAATTTTTAGTAAAATCTAGATACACAATAGTGCCTAAAATGCAAATACAAGTAGGCTACCAAAAATTAGCTAGGTGAGATGTTGTAAAATACAACAGTAAGTCGACTGATCTATTTTGAAGAGAAAGTTTAAAATCAATTTTAGTAAAATCTGATTAGACAAAGTTATTTACATTGCGACTGCAAGCAGGTAACCAAAAATTGGACAGGTAAAAGCTTAAATATAGAGTAGGAATTCGGCTTTGATCTATTTTGGAAATAAAATTCAAAATTAATTATAATAAAATGTAGTTAGGCAATACTATGTAAAAGCAAATACAAGTAGTCTACCAAATAAAAAAAAAAATTATTAGAAAATTGTAAAATAAAGCAGAATTGCGACTGAATAAAATTCAAAATCAATTTTAGTAAAACCTAATTAGGCAAAGATATCTACGCTGTGATCACAAGAAAGTAACCAAAAAGTAGACAGGTAAAAGTCTAAAATAAAGTAGGAATTCGACTGGGATCTCTCTACTTTGAAAATAAAATCTAAAATAAATTCACTAAAATCCAGTTAGACAATATTATTTACAATGCTGTCACAAGCAAGTAACCAAAAAGTAGACAGGTAAAAGCTTAAATATAGAGTAGGAATCCGACTTTGGTCTATTTTGAAAATAAAATTTAAAATCAATGGTAGTAAAATCTAGTTAGGCAATATTATCTAAAAAAGCAAATACAAGTAGGCTACCAAAAATTAGCTAGGTGAGAAGTTGTAAAATAAAACAGTAAGTCAACTGATCTATTTTGAAGAGAAATTTTAAAATCGATTTTAGAAAAATCTGATTAGACAAAGTTATTTACACTGTGATCACAAGTAAGTAACCAAAAATTAGGAAGGCAAAAGTTAAAAACAAATTGGGATTTCAACTTAAATCTATTTTGAAAATAAAGTTGAAAACCAATTTTTAGTAAAATCTAGATACACAACAGTGCCTAAAATGCAAATACAAGTAGGCTACCAAAAATTAGCTAGGTGAGATGTTGTAAAATACAACAGTAAGTCGACTGATCTATTTTGAAGAGAAAGTTTAAAATCAATTTTAGTAAAATCTGATTAGACAAAGTTATTTACATTGCGACTGCAAGTAGGTAACCAAAAATTGGACAGGTAAAAGCTTAAATATAGAGTAGGAATTCGGCTTTGATCTATTTTGGAAATAAAATTCAAAATTAATTATGTTACGGATGACGAACAGGTGTTCAATATCATCTCTGGCAGGAACCGTCCTAGATAAACGAACAGAGTTTTTCCCTAGATAAATCTACATAATTGTTTAGGTTAGTTTAGGGCCCAAACGTACGCACGACCAACTGGTCGTTGACAAAATACGAATGTTCACTTGAAGGGTACTGACAAGTACCACCCGTCATTGCAGGGCTATATAAGCCCTTACATTTCTACTCTCGTGGGCTAGTACTGTCGTAATCACGAATAGTGTCGCGTCGTGCTGCATCTCGGAAGTCAACTACCAGTGAGATCGGACGTTCGTTCCTTTTGAATCAAAGTTTAACCGTACAGATTCCGCGAGTTCGGTCTAAAATCTGTTAGGCAGTGACAAGGTTGCTCCGAGTCCCCCGCATTGCCAGTGCGTCAACACCGTGCGTCTTAGCTTAGGTAATATCACCTTTCAATTTCTTTCCTATTCTAAATTCAGTTCATTCGCGACACAAGTACACTTGTAGAACGAAACTCTATAGTAAGAATATATTTGTCTTCTTTGATAATTAACTCAAATTCATTAAACCCATAATTATCGTCCAATATCCTAACCAAGTAATTGAACGTCCCCACATGATACAATCTTACCGCTCGGATTGTATCAATTAAATTATACTAGTTACGAGGCTTACTAATTATCCTAGCAACTCCCTGATTAACCATCAGGTTCTTTCGCGACATTCCAATTGTCCGAACAGAGATTTATCCAACCTAGCGGCTCCCCAATTTCTCATTGGGTTCGTCCGCATCCTAACAGCTCCCTGATTTCGCATCAGGTTCGTCTGTGCTATTATACAACCTCCTAGCAGCTCCCCGGTTTTGCATCGGGTTCGTCTGCGTTTGACTCCATTCCTAGAGACTCCCTGACTTCGCGTCAGGTTCGTCCTCGCTGTCAATAATCCTAGCGGCTCCCCAATTTCGCATTGGGTTCGTCCGCGTTCCTTAACTAACAAATTTATATCATATTCCTAGGGTAATAACCCTTCGCCGGCCACTCGTGCTGCTCGCGGCCCTGGCTCGTAACAGAACTGGTGACAGCGGTGGGATTCTTCAATTATTTTAGGATCACTTTAATTTTGGGTTTACTACGTTAAATTACTCGTAGCTGAGTATTGACAATATACTAGTTTTCCTAGTTACGTCTCAATATTATTAGCAATATACTAGTTTTCGCTAGTCACGCTTTTATACCAATAATATACTAGTTTTCCTAGTTAAAAGGTTTCTATATACTAGTTTTCCTAGTTGAAAGGTTTCGGTAATATACTAGTTTTCTCTAGTTACATTTAAAAAAAAAAATGCCGAATTCAGCTGCAAATACTTCTTCCGTTGACATAATGAACTTGACGGTTTCACTTGCAAATTCTATGTCGCTGTTGACGCAAAAGACATGCTTACAGAATATTACTTCGACAATTCCGACCTTTAACGGGGAAGACCCCTCTTTGATTCGTTTCGCGCAAACTTTAGAGGACGGGTTAACTTTGATTCCGGAGGGTACGGAAACCGAGTATCTGGCAATTGTTCTTACTAAGCTCGTCGGGCCAGCACGTAGATGCACATTAGAGCACAAGTTTACTACCGTAAAAGCGTTAATTCAACATTTGAAGAAACGGTTCGCTCCCGGCAAGAGCCTATCATATTATCAAGTGGAAATCGCGAAACTACATATTCGCGAAGGAGAGAGCCTACGACAATACATCGATAGGACAGGCCACTTGGTCTACTGTACGCGCGGAGCCATGAGGGAAAAATACGAGGCACATGCTGAAGGATTTATCAAATTGATGGAAAAGGACGTCATTGAAAACTTCATCGATGGATTACCGGATCGGATTTCCCTGAAGGTGTCGGCTATCTTGAAGGATATAAAAAATCTGGAGGATGCTTACGACGCCGTGCTACAGATAGATAAAAGATTAAGGAATCGACGACAGTCGCCTCGGAGTGAATCACCATCAAGGTGGTCCCGCCGAGATTCATATGACCAGGACTCTCGCTACCGCGATCGTGAAGTGTCATATCCCTTATCTCCAAGCAAATATGACCGACACAGGGATCAACGCACGAGACCATCTGGTTTTGAGGAGGAAAGAGAAGGACGAGCGTCTGCCTGGACCTTGCGTCACAGGAGCCCCTCCGGTTCCCCCTCCAACCGTTCGGATTCGTCAATTGTGAGAGACGGAGAGAAACGGTATACAATTTTAAAAAATTCCGATAGGAATCGCATGTCAAAATCGTATTGTTGGCATTGCGGAACATCCGGACACGATGGAAAATTCTGCAAGAATCGACCGCGTAGTCCGCGATTCCAAAGAGATTCGCGAGATTCGTCCGTGGAATCGAACAAATCTTTAAACTTCGATCGCGCTCACCGTACAGGCGACACGATGAGCGAAAACAAAGAAGTTCGCCAAAGAACTGTCCGCTTCGAGGAAAAACCCTCATCAAGGAAGCTCCAGCACCACGAATCAAAATCAAAATCCCAGAACTGGAATCAGGCACGGGAGAATTTCTAATTGATGGTGGAGCATCCGTAAATTTAGTAGTTCTTGACGTTTTAGGAGAGGGAGCAGAAATTGTTTCACGCGAAGAAATTGAAATAACTGGTCTTACTACAAATCCAATTCGCACTCTAGGAACTACGATACTTCACATACACGAAGCTCCTGCGTTTTTCTACGTAGTGAAGCGCCTTGCAATAGAAGCAGATGGACTTATAGGAAGCCCATTTTTAAAACAGGAAGAAGCAGAAATTTCTTATTACCATGGGACACTGGTATTAAAAAATAAGCCCATCAGGCCTATTCGATTTTCAAATTACCAGCAGGACTCAGATGTACGGACCAAACATCGCATCGATGCCCGAACATCTCAACAAATTGCCATAAGAATAGCTAATCCAAGGATAAAAGAAGGCTATTTACCACGCATAAAAACGCACAAACAACTCTACATAGGAGAAGCCGCCGTCCTGAACGACGGAGGAAAATGTCATGTTATGGCAACCAACACTAGCGAGGAAGCCATAGACGTAGAAATAGAGCCACAAATCGTGGAACCTTACGACATTTTGAGCACATCAGATGAAGATATTTATTCAGAGGTACGTCAACATTGTAATTTCAAAACTAGAGAAGATAGGATACAGGGAATCTCCGAAACGCTAAATTTGAGTCACCTGAACAAAGAAGAACGGTGTAGCATCACCGCATTGATAAAGGAATTTCCCGATCGATTTTATCTCCCCGGAGATAAATTAGGGAAGGCATCTGATTTCAAGCACTCCTTACATACAACTGATGAGATTCCGATTAACACGAGACAGTATCGCTACCCTCCTGTACACCAAGAGGAAATAAAAAAGCAAATCAATGGCTTATTATCCGATGGTATTATTACTCCGTCGAAATCTCCGTACAATTCACCCTTGTGGATTGTACCCAAAAAACCAGATGCGCGAGGAAACAAACGTTGGCGCATGGTAATAGATTTTCGTGCGCTTAACGAGAAGACCATTTCCGATAAATATCCACTGCCTCAAATTACGGAAATATTGGATCGTCTCGGAGGAGCCAAATACTTCTCCGTTTTCGATCTTGCCAGTGGGTTCCACCAAATAGAAATGGATCCGAAAGACAGACAGAAGACAGCTTTCACCACCCCTAATGGACATTATGAATTTTCACGAATGCCGTTTGGTTTGAAAAATGCACCACCTACTTTTCAACGCCTCATGGATCAGGTATTAACTGGACTCCAGGGAACGGACGTTTTCATTTACCTGGATGATATCGTGGTTTACGCTGCGTCATTACACGAACACAACATTAAAGTCAGGAAATTATTAAACCGTTTGCGAGAACATGGTTTAACTCTTCAAACCAATAAATGCGAATTCTTACGAAAAGAAGTTGCATACCTTGGACATATTATTTCAAGACAGGGAGTAAAACCTGATCCCCGAAAATTAAAGGCTGTCAAGGATTTCCCAACGCCTACCTCACAGAAAAATATACAACAGTTTTTGGGTTTAGTAGAATATTACCGAAGATTCGTACCAGATTTCACTACAAAAGCAAAATCTTTAATTGACCTTCTAGGAAAGGGCAGAAAATTCAAATGGACTGAAGAACAGGAAAACAGTTTCAAGCAGTTACGTGAAGAACTCTGTCGAGAGCCTATTTTACAATATCCAGATTTCAGCAAACCATTCGTCGTTACAACAGACGCCTCCGAATATGCCGTTGGAGCCGTGCTTAGTCAAGGCGAAATAGGAAATGATCTGCCGATCGCTTATGCATCGCGCAGCCTCAACAAAGCAGAGAGAAATTATTCAGCCACGGAAAAAGAATGTTTAGCAATGGTATACGCCGTCAAATATTTCCGACCGTATGTGTACGGAACAAAATTCACATTGGTTACAGATCATCGACCATTAGTTTGGCTGCATTCTGTGAAAGATCCGACATCAAGACTCATGAAATGGAAGCTCCGACTATTAGAATATGATTATCAGGTTGTCCATAAATCTGGAAAAACAAATAAGAATGCTGATGCATTATCACGTAATCCTACTTCCACCTGTTTACCACTCATCCCGAGGGAAGTCAAAGACCCCGATTTTAAAATCCAAATACCGAAAACAGCTGTCGACGCTGTTTCAATAGGACAACGCGTCAGACAACTACATCGAGACCGAGAAAAACGGCCGAAATATCAACAAACAAGCAGCAGTTCAGATGAGACGGAACAACCCGCCCTGGGGAAGGTTCAACGCTCACCAATTATTAACATAAATAGAACTCTTCCGAGTTTATCTAAAGAGATAGTGATGCCAGACGAAGATCAGGACAACGCACACCATTTTTTGCCCGCAGCAAACTCCACAGAAATTTTTTCTACGGATAAGAATACGACCTTATCTGGTGATTTAATTTCGTTTGAGGAGCCACTGGAAAACACCGTTATAGAGAATAGGAACAATTTACAGCAGGATGTACCCTACATACCGCAGGTACCATTTCCTGAAATAGGTGGAATTTTGCAACGCAACGTGATTCGATTTCCAAACAATATAATACGCGAAGCAAGGGCACGGCAACTGCCTGATCGCACAGCCGACCCTTACCCATTCTTTGACGCCGATACCGATGGTTCTTCTACCGAAACTGACCTGGAAGCGCCGCCGGAACCGAAACAGAGGATTAGCATTTCTTCAAACACCCTTACCGCAAAGGAAGACCATTATGTACATTTCATATCAGCTGATCGCAACCTAATAACCCCCGTAGGAAAACTGTTACTGGACACGGGATTGATAAATAAGCAAGAACTTTTAGCTGCACGACCGAAAAAGGGACAGGTCATAATTTCAAACAATGGGTTATTTAAAACCTTCAGCATTGTAATTTCCGATAACTTCTATGATAAACCAAAAAGATTGGATATAATTAATGGATTGAAAACTCTTCAATCTGCTTTAGAACAAAATAGGAGCAAATCTTTTCGAATATCCGCCACCGGAGATCATCATAAATCATCGCCTGATGAACTTTTCAAAGCATTAAAAGAAGTCTTTACAGATTCAACTTATCAAATTACAATATGTAACTGTGTTATTACTACACCTTCCGTAGAAGACAGGCAAGAAATCATCCATGAAGCACATGATAGCCTAACAGGAGGGCATAAAGGAGTTACAAAAACCTACAATCGCATTCGATCAAGATTTCATTGGCCGCACATGCGCAACGAAATTCAGGATTACATCCGAAAATGTAAAAGTTGTCAGGAGCAAAAATTAGTCAGAACGAAAACTCGTCAACCTATGTTGATCACTGACACACCGTTGGAACTCTTATGACAAATCTGTCAGAAATATTCAAGATTAAACAAATCACCACCTCCGGATACCGACCACAAACTAATGGATCATTGGAGCGAAGCCATATTGTTCTTACAGAATACCTCAAACACTATATGGAGAACTACGAGGATTGGGATTTATTAATTCCGTTTGCAATGTTCTCTTATAATACGTCTGTTCATGAAGCTACCAACTTCACACCATATGAATTAATTTTTGGTAAACAGGCTCGAGAGCCAACCTCATTTCCAACCGGTACAATTTTGAAGACATATGGAGACTATTTATCGGAACTAATAACAAATATAGTCCGAATCCGTAATATAGCAGCAAATGGAAACCATGCATAACGATCTTCTAAGGAGCAGGACTACCTCCACCGACAGCAGTCTCTACCTGAGCACCACCTAGCAATAAGTACACTTACACCTACACTACACTCGTTAAAAATTTTTTCTCTTCAGTTTATTTTTTTTTTCACGCCACTTTTTTCTTTTTTTTTCTTAAAGTCTATTGTATCTAGGACGTTTCCTTCCTGATGAGAAAGCATCACGGGAACCGCGATGTTTCTTCTTGGTGGGGAGATGTTACGGATGACGAACAGGTGTTCAATATCATCTCTGGCAGGAACCGTCCTAGATAAACGAACAGAGTTTTTCCCTAGATAAATCTACATAATTGTTTAGTTTAGTTTAGGGCCCAAACGTACGCACGACCAACTGGTCGTTGACAAAATACGAATGTTCACTTGAAGGGTACTGACAAGTACCACCCGTCATTGCAGGGCTATATAAGCCCTTACATTTCTACTCTCGTGGGCTAGTACTGTCGTAATCACGAATAGTGTCGCGTCGTGCTGCATCTCGGAAGTCAACTACCAGTGAGATCGGACGTTCGTTCCTTTTGAATCAAAGTTTAACCGTACAGATTCCGCGAGTTCGGTCTAAAATCTGTTAGGCAGTGACAAGGTTGCTCCGAGTCCCCCGCATTGCCAGTGCGTCAACACCGTGCGTCTTAGCTTAGGTAATATCACCTTTCAATTTCTTTCCTATTCTAAATTCAGTTCATTCGCGACACAAGTACACTTGTAGAACGAAACTCTATAGTAAGAATATATTTGTCTTCTTTGATAATTAACTCAAATTCATTAAACCCATAATTATCGTCCAATATCCTAACCAAGTAATTGAACGTCCCCACATGATACAATCTTACCGCTCGGATTGTATCAATTAAATTATACTAGTTACGAGGCTTACTAATTATCCTAGCAACTCCCTGATTAACCATCAGGTTCTTTCGCGACATTCCAATTGTCCGAACAGAGATTTATCCAACCTAGCGGCTCCCCAATTTCTCATTGGGTTCGTCCGCATCCTAACAGCTCCCTGATTTCGCATCAGGTTCGTCTGTGCTATTATACAACCTCCTAGCAGCTCCCCGGTTTTGCATCGGGTTCGTCTGCGTTTGACTCCATTCCTAGAGACTCCCTGACTTCGCGTCAGGTTCGTCCTCGCTGTCAATAATCCTAGCGGCTCCCCAATTTCGCATTGGGTTCGTCCGCGTTCCTTAACTAACAAATTTATATCATATTCCTAGGGTAATAACCCTTCGCCGGCCACTCGTGCTGCTCGCGGCCCTGGCTCGTAACAATTATAATAAAATGTAGTTAGGCAATACTATTTAAAAGCAAATACAAGTAGGCTACCAAATAAAAAAAAAATTATTAGAAAATTGTAAAATAAAGCAGAATTGCGACTGAATAAAATTCAAAATCAATTTTAGTAAAACCTAATTAGGCAAAGATATCTACGCTGTGATCACAAGAAAGTAACCAAAAAGTAGACAGGTAAAAGTCTAAAATAAAGTAGGAATTCGACTGGGATCTCTCTACTTTGAAAATAAAATCTAAAATAAATTCACTAAAATCCAGTTAGACAATATTATTTACAATGCTGTCACAAGCAAGTAACCAAAAAATGGGCAGGTAAAAAGCTTAAATATAGAGTAGGAACCCGACTTTGATCTATTTTGAAAATAAAATTTAAAATCAATGGTAGTAAAATCTAGTTAGGCAATATTATCTTAAAAAAAGCAGATACAAGTAGGCTACCCAAAATTAGATGTAAAGTAAAGCGGAAATGCGACTGATCTAGATCAATAGCTATTTTCAAAGAAAAATTTAAAACCTATTTTACTAAAATCGAATTAGGCAAAGTTGGTTACATTGTGATCACAAATAAGTAACCAAAAATTAGAAAGGCAAAAGTTTAAAAACAAATTAGGACCTCGACTTTGATCTATTTTGAAAATAAAATATAAAATCAATTTTAGTAAAATCTAGATAGACAATAGTGTTTAAAATGCAAATACAAGTAGCCGACCAAAAATTAGCTAAGTGAAAAGTTGAAAAATAAAACAGAAAATCGCTTATCTATTTTGAAGAGAAAGTTCAAAATCAATTCTAGTAAAATCTGATTAGACAAAGTTATTGGCACTGTGATAGCAAATAAGTAATAAAAAATTAGACAGGTAAAAAGCTTGAATATAGAGTAGGAAATCGACTTTGATCTATCTTGAAAATAAAATTTAAAATGAACCTTAGTAAAATCTAGTTAGACAATAGTATTTAAAATGCAACTACAAGTAGGATACCAAAAAATTATCTAGGTAAAAGTTGTAAAATAAAACAGAAATTCGACTGATCTGTTTCGAAGAGAAATTTTAAAATCGATTTTAGAAAAATCTGATTAGACAAAGTTATTTACACTGTGATCACAAGTAAGTAACCAAAAATTAGGAAGGCAAAAGTTAAAAACGAATTGGGATTTCAACTTTAATCTATTTTGAAAATAAAGTTGAAAACCAATTTTTAGTAAAATCTAGATACACAATAGTGCCTAAAATGCAAATACAAGTAGGCTACCAAAAATTAGCTAGGTGAGATGTTGTAAAATACAACAGTAAGTCGACTGATCTATTTTGAAGAGAAAGTTTAAAATCAATTTTAGTAAAATCTGATTAGACAAAGTTATTTACATTGCGACTGCAAGCAGGTAACCAAAAATTGGACAGGTAAAAGCTTAAATATAGAGTAGGAATTCGGCTTTGATCTATTTTGGAAATAAAATTCAAAATTAATTATAATAATATGTAGTTAGGCAATACTATTTAAAAGCAAATACAAGTAGGCTACCAAATAAAAAAAAAAATTATTAGAAAATTGTAAAATAAAGCAGAATTGCAACTGAATAAAATTCAAAATCAATTTTAGTAAAACCTAATTAGGCAAAGATATCTACGCTGTGATCACAAGAAAGTAACCAAAAAGTAGACAGGTAAAAGTCTAAAATAAAGTAGGAATTCGACTGGAATCTCTCTACTTTGAAAATAAAATCTAAAATAAATTCACTAAAATCCAGTTAGACAATATTATTTACAATGCTGTCACAAGCAAGTAACAAAAAGTAGACAGGTAAAAGCTTAAATATAGAGTAGGAATCCGACTTTGGTCTATTTTGAAAATAAAATTTAAAATCAATGGTAGTAAAATCTAGTTAGGCAATATTATCTAAAAAAGCAAATACAAGTAGGCTACCAAAAATTAGCTAGGTGAGAAGTTGTAAAATAAAACAGTAAGTCAACTGATCTATTTTGAAGAGAAATTTTAAAATCGATTTTAGAAAAATCTGATTAGACAAAGTTATTTACACTGTGATCACAAGTAAGTAACCAAAAATTAGGAAGGCAAAAGTTAAAAACAAATTGGGATTTCAACTTTAATCTATTTTGAAAATAAAGTTGAAAACCAATTTTTAGTAAAATCTAGATACACAACAGTGCCTAAAATGCAAATACAAGTAGGCTACCAAAAATTAGCTAGGTGAGATGTTGTAAAATACAACAGTAAGTCGACTGATCTATTTTGAAGAGAAAGTTTAAAATCAATTTTAGTAAAATCTGATTAGACAAAGTTATTTACATTGCGACTGCAAGTAGGTAACCAAAAATTGGACAGGTAAAAGCTTAAATATAGAGTAGGAATTCGGCTTTGATCTATTTTGGAAATAAAATTCAAAATTAATTATAATAAAATCTAGTTAGACAATAGTATTTAAAAGCAAATACAAGTAGGCTACCAAATAAAAAAAAAAATTATTAGAAAATTGTAAAATAAAGCAGAATTGCGACTGAATAAAATTCAAAATCAATTTTAGTAAAACCTAATTAGGCAAAGATATCTACGCTGTGATCACAAGAAAGTAACCAAAAAGTAGACAGGTAAAAGTCTAAAATAAAGTAGGAATTCGACTGGGATCTCTCTACTTTGAAAATAAAATCTAAAATAAATTCACTAAAATCCAGTTAGACAATATTATTTACAATGCTGTCACAAGCAAGTAACCAAAAAATGGGCAGGTAAAAAGCTTAAATATAGAGTAGGAACCCGACTTTGATCTATTTTGAAAATAAAATTTAAAATCAATGGTAGTAAAATCTAGTTAGGCAATATTATCTTAAAAAAAGCAGATACAAGTTGGCTACCAAAAATTAGCTAGGTGAGAAGTTGTAAAATAAAACAGAAAATCGCTTATCTATTTTGAAGAGAAAGTTCAAAATCAATTCTAGTAAAATCTGATTAGACAAAGTTATTGGCACTGTGATAGCAAATAAGTAATAAAAAATTAGACAGGTAAAAAGCTTGAATATAGAGTAGGAAATCGACTTTGATCTATCTCGAAAATAAAATTTAAAATGAACCTTAGTAAAATCTAGTTAGACAATAGTATTTAAAATGCAACTACAAGTAGGATACCAAAAAATTATCTAGGTAAAAGTTGTAAAATAAAACAGAAATTCGACTGATCTGTTTCGAAGAGAAATTTTAAAATCGATTTTAGAAAAATCTGATTAGACAAAGTTATTTACACTGTGATCACAAGTAAGTAACCAAAAATTAGGAAGGCAAAAGTTAAAAACAAATTGGGATTTCAACTTTAATCTATTTTGAAAATAAAGTTGAAAACCAATTTTTAGTAAAATCTAGATACACAATAGTGTTTAAAATGCAAATACAAGTAGCCGACCAAAAATTAGCTAAGTGAAAAGTGGAAAAATAAAACAGAAAATCGCTTATCTATTTTGAAGAGAAAGTTCAAAATCAATTCTAGTAAAATCTGATTAGACAAAGTTATTGGCACTGTGATAGCAAATAAGTAATAAAAAATTAGACAGGTAAAAAGCTTGAATATAGAGTAGGAAATCGACTTTGATCTATCTTGAAAATAAAATTTAAAATGAACCTTAGTAAAATCTAGTTAGACAATAGTATTTAAAATGCAACTACAAGTAGGATACCAAAAAATTATCTAGGTAAAAGTTGTAAAATAAAACAGAAATTCGACTGATCTATTTCGAAGAGAAATTTTAAAATCGATTTTAGAAAAATCTGATTAGACAAAGTTATTTACACTGTGATCACAAGTAAGTAACCAAAAATTAGGAAGGCAAAAGTTAAAAACAAATTGGGATTTCAACTTTAATCTATTTTGAAAATAAAGTTGAAAACCAATTTTTAGTAAAATCTAGATACACAATAGTGCCTAAAATGCAAATACAAGTAGGCTACCAAAAATTAGCTAGGTGAGATGTTGTAAAATACAACAGTAAGTCGACTGATCTATTTTGAAGAGAAAGTTTAAAATCAATTTTAGTAAAATCTGATTAGACAAAGTTATTTACATTGCGACTGCAAGCAGGTAACCAAAAATTGGACAGGTAAAAGCTTAAATATAGAGTAGGAATTCGGCTTTGATCTATTTTGGAAATAAAATTCAAAATTAATTATAATAAAATGTAGTTAGGCAATACTATGTAAAAGCAAATACAAGTAGTCTACCAAATAAAAAAAAAAATTATTAGAAAATTGTAAAATAAAGCAGAATTGCGACTGAATAAAATTCAAAATCAATTTTAGTAAAACCTAATTAGGCAAAGATATCTACGCTGTGATCACAAGAAAGTAACCAAAAAGTAGACAGGTAAAAGTCTAAAATAAAGTAGGAATTCGACTGGGATCTCTCTACTTTGAAAATAAAATCTAAAATAAATTCACTAAAATCCAGTTAGACAATATTATTTACAATGCTGTCACAAGCAAGTAACCAAAAAGTAGACAGGTAAAAGCTTAAATATAGAGTAGGAATCCGACTTTGGTCTATTTTGAAAATAAAATTTAAAATCAATGGTAGTAAAATCTAGTTAGGCAATATTATCTAAAAAAGCAAATACAAGTAGGCTACCAAAAATTAGCTAGGTGAGAAGTTGTAAAATAAAACAGTAAGTCAACTGATCTATTTTGAAGAGAAATTTTAAAATCGATTTTAGAAAAATCTGATTAGACAAAGTTATTTACACTGTGATCACAAGTAAGTAACCAAAAATTAGGAAGGCAAAAGTTAAAAACAAATTGGGATTTCAACTTAAATCTATTTTGAAAATAAAGTTGAAAACCAATTTTTAGTAAAATCTAGATACACAACAGTGCCTAAAATGCAAATACAAGTAGGCTACCAAAAATTAGCTAGGTGAGATGTTGTAAAATACAACAGTAAGTCGACTGATCTATTTTGAAGAGAAAGTTTAAAATCAATTTTAGTAAAATCTGATTAGACAAAGTTATTTACATTGCGACTGCAAGTAGGTAACCAAAAATTGGACAGGTAAAAGCTTAAATATAGAGTAGGAATTCGGCTTTGATCTATTTTGGAAATAAAATTCAAAATTAATTATAATAAAATGTAGTTAGGCAATACTATTTAAAAGCAAATACAAGTAGGCTACCAAATAAAAAAAAAATTATTAGAAAATTGTAAAATAAAGCAGAATTGCGACTGAATAAAATTCAAAATCAATTTTAGTAAAACCTAATTAGGCAAAGATATCTACGCTGTGATCACAAGAAAGTAACCAAAAAGTAGACAGGTAAAAGTCTAAAATAAAGTAGGAATTCGACTGGGATCTCTCTACTTTGAAAATAAAATCTAAAATAAATTCACTAAAATCCAGTTAGACAATATTATTTACAATGCTGTCACAAGCAAGTAACCAAAAAATGGGCAGGTAAAAAGCTTAAATATAGAGTAGGAACCCGACTTTGATCTATTTTGAAAATAAAATTTAAAATCAATGGTAGTAAAATCTAGTTAGGCAATATTATCTTAAAAAAAGCAGATACAAGTTGGCTACCAAAAATTAGCTAGGTGAGAAGTTGTAAAATAAAACAGTAAGTCAACTGATCTATTTTGAAGAGAAATTTTAAAATCGATTTTAGAAAAATCTGATTAGACAAAGTTATTTACACTGTGATCACAAGTAAGTAACCAAAAATTAGGAAGGCAAAAGTTAAAAACAAATTGGGATTTCAACTTAAATCTATTTTGAAAATAAAGTTGAAAACCAATTTTTAGTAAAATCTAGATACACAATAGTGCCTAAAATGCAAATACAAGTAGGCTACCAAAAATTAGCTAGGTGAGATGTTGTAAAATACAACAGTAAGTCGACTGATCTATTTTGAAGAGAAAGTTTAAAATCAATTTTAGTAAAATCTGATTAGACAAAGTTATTTACATTGCGACTGCAAGCAGGTAACCAAAAATTGGACAGGTAAAAGCTTAAATATAGAGTAGGAATTCGGCTTTGATCTATTTTGGAAATAAAATTCAAAATTAATTATAATAAAATGTAGTTAGGCAATACTATTTAAAAGCAAATACAAGTAGGCTACCAAATAAAAAAAAAAATTATTAGAAAATTGTAAAATAAAGCAGAATTGCAACTGAATAAAATTCAAAATCAATTTTAGTAAAACCTAATTAGGCAAAGATATCTACGCTGTGATCACAAGAAAGTAACCAAAAAGTAGACAGGTAAAAGTCTAAAATAAAGTAGGAATTCGACTGGGATCTCTCTACTTTGAAAATAAAATCTAAAATAAATTCACTAAAATCCAGTTAGACAATATTATTTACAATGCTGTCACAAGCAAGTAACCAAAAAATGGGCAGGTAAAAAGCTTAAATATAGAGTAGGAACCCGACTTTGATCTATTTTGAAAATAAAATTTAAAATCAATGGTAGTAAAATCTAGTTAGGCAATATTATCTTAAAAAAAGCAGATACAAGTAGGCTACCCAAAATTAGATGTAAAGTAAAGCGGAAATGCGACTGATCTAGATCAATAGCTATTTTCAAAGAAAAATTTAAAACCTATTTTACTAAAATCGAATTAGGCAAAGTTGGTTACATTGTGATCACAAATAAGTAACCAAAAATTAGAAAGGCAAAAGTTTAAAAACAAATTAGGACCTCGACTTTGATCTATTTTGAAAATAAAATATAAAATCAATTTTAGTAAAATCTAGATAGACAATAGTGTTTAAAATGCAAATACAAGTAGCCGACCAAAAATTAGCTAAGTGAAAAGTTGAAAAATAAAACAGAAAATCGCTTATCTATTTTGAAGAGAAAGTTCAAAATCAATTCTAGTAAAATCTGATTAGACAAAGTTATTGGCACTGTGATAGCAAATAAGTAATAAAAAATTAGACAGGTAAAAAGCTTGAATATAGAGTAGGAAATCGACTTTGATCTATCTTGAAAATAAAATTTAAAATGAACCTTAGTAAAATCTAGTTAGACAATAGTATTTAAAATGCAACTACAAGTAGGATACCAAAAAATTATCTAGGTAAAAGTTGTAAAATAAAACAGAAATTCGACTGATCTGTTTCGAAGAGAAATTTTAAAATCGATTTTAGAAAAATCTGATTAGACAAAGTTATTTACACTGTGATCACAAGTAAGTAACCAAAAATTAGGAAGGCAAAAGTTAAAAACAAATTGGGATTTCAACTTAAATCTATTTTGAAAATAAAGTTGAAAACCAATTTTTAGTAAAATCTAGATACACAACAGTGCCTAAAATGCAAATACAAGTAGGCTACCAAAAATTAGCTAGGTGAGATGTTGTAAAATACAACAGTAAGTCGACTGATCTATTTTGAAGAGAAAGTTTAAAATCAATTTTAGTAAAATCTGATTAGACAAAGTTATTTACATTGCGACTGCAAGTAGGTAACCAAAAATTGGACAGGTAAAAGCTTAAATATAGAGTAGGAATTCGGCTTTGATCTATTTTGGAAATAAAATTCAAAATTAATTATAATAAAATGTAGTTAGGCAATACTATTTAAAAGCAAATACAAGTAGGCTACCAAATAAAAAAAAAATTATTAGAAAATTGTAAAATAAAGCAGAATTGCGACTGAATAAAATTCAAAATCAATTTTAGTAAAACCTAATTAGGCAAAGATATCTACGCTGTGATCACAAGAAAGTAACCAAAAAGTAGACAGGTAAAAGTCTAAAATAAAGTAGGAATTCGACTGGGATCTCTCTACTTTGAAAATAAAATCTAAAATAAATTCACTAAAATCCAGTTAGACAATATTATTTACAATGCTGTCACAAGCAAGTAACCAAAAAATGGGCAGGTAAAAAGCTTAAATATAGAGTAGGAACCCGACTTTGATCTATTTTGAAAATAAAATTTAAAATCAATGGTAGTAAAATCTAGTTAGGCAATATTATCTTAAAAAAAGCAGATACAAGTTGGCTACCAAAAATTAGCTAGGTGAGAAGTTGTAAAATAAAACAGAAAATCGCTTATCTATTTTGAAGAGAAAGTTCAAAATCAATTCTAGTAAAATCTGATTAGACAAAGTTATTGGCACTGTGATAGCAAATAAGTAATAAAAAATTAGACAGGTAAAAAGCTTGAATATAGAGTAGGAAATCGACTTTGATCTATCTCGAAAATAAAATTTAAAATGAACCTTAGTAAAATCTAGTTAGACAATAGTATTTAAAATGCAACTACAAGTAGGATACCAAAAAATTATCTAGGTAAAAGTTGTAAAATAAAACAGAAATTCGACTGATCTGTTTCGAAGAGAAATTTTAAAATCGATTTTAGAAAAATCTGATTAGACAAAGTTATTTACACTGTGATCACAAGTAAGTAACCAAAAATTAGGAAGGCAAAAGTTAAAAACAAATTGGGATTTCAACTTTAATCTATTTTGAAAATAAAGTTGAAAACCAATTTTTAGTAAAATCTAGATACACAATAGTGTTTAAAATGCAAATACAAGTAGCCGACCAAAAATTAGCTAAGTGAAAAGTGGAAAAATAAAACAGAAAATCGCTTATCTATTTTGAAGAGAAAGTTCAAAATCAATTCTAGTAAAATCTGATTAGACAAAGTTATTGGCACTGTGATAGCAAATAAGTAATAAAAAATTAGACAGGTAAAAAGCTTGAATATAGAGTAGGAAATCGACTTTGATCTATCTTGAAAATAAAATTTAAAATGAACCTTAGTAAAATCTAGTTAGACAATAGTATTTAAAATGCAACTACAAGTAGGATACCAAAAAATTATCTAGGTAAAAGTTGTAAAATAAAACAGAAATTCGACTGATCTATTTCGAAGAGAAATTTTAAAATCGATTTTAGAAAAATCTGATTAGACAAAGTTATTTACACTGTGATCACAAGTAAGTAACCAAAAATTAGGAAGGCAAAAGTTAAAAACAAATTGGGATTTCAACTTTAATCTATTTTGAAAATAAAGTTGAAAACCAATTTTTAGTAAAATCTAGATACACAATAGTGCCTAAAATGCAAATACAAGTAGGCTACCAAAAATTAGCTAGGTGAGATGTTGTAAAATACAACAGTAAGTCGACTGATCTATTTTGAAGAGAAAGTTTAAAATCAATTTTAGTAAAATCTGATTAGACAAAGTTATTTACATTGCGACTGCAAGCAGGTAACCAAAAATTGGACAGGTAAAAGCTTAAATATAGAGTAGGAATTCGGCTTTGATCTATTTTGGAAATAAAATTCAAAATTAATTATAATAAAATGTAGTTAGGCAATACTATGTAAAAGCAAATACAAGTAGTCTACCAAATAAAAAAAAAAATTATTAGAAAATTGTAAAATAAAGCAGAATTGCGACTGAATAAAATTCAAAATCAATTTTAGTAAAACCTAATTAGGCAAAGATATCTACGCTGTGATCACAAGAAAGTAACCAAAAAGTAGACAGGTAAAAGTCTAAAATAAAGTAGGAATTCGACTGGGATCTCTCTACTTTGAAAATAAAATCTAAAATAAATTCACTAAAATCCAGTTAGACAATATTATTTACAATGCTGTCACAAGCAAGTAACCAAAAAGTAGACAGGTAAAAGCTTAAATATAGAGTAGGAATCCGACTTTGGTCTATTTTGAAAATAAAATTTAAAATCAATGGTAGTAAAATCTAGTTAGGCAATATTATCTAAAAAAGCAAATACAAGTAGGCTACCAAAAATTAGCTAGGTGAGAAGTTGTAAAATAAAACAGTAAGTCAACTGATCTATTTTGAAGAGAAATTTTAAAATCGATTTTAGAAAAATCTGATTAGACAAAGTTATTTACACTGTGATCACAAGTAAGTAACCAAAAATTAGGAAGGCAAAAGTTAAAAACAAATTGGGATTTCAACTTAAATCTATTTTGAAAATAAAGTTGAAAACCAATTTTTAGTAAAATCTAGATACACAACAGTGCCTAAAATGCAAATACAAGTAGGCTACCAAAAATTAGCTAGGTGAGATGTTGTAAAATACAACAGTAAGTCGACTGATCTATTTTGAAGAGAAAGTTTAAAATCAATTTTAGTAAAATCTGATTAGACAAAGTTATTTACATTGCGACTGCAAGTAGGTAACCAAAAATTGGACAGGTAAAAGCTTAAATATAGAGTAGGAATTCGGCTTTGATCTATTTTGGAAATAAAATTCAAAATTAATTATAATAAAATGTAGTTAGGCAATACTATTTAAAAGCAAATACAAGTAGGCTACCAAATAAAAAAAAAATTATTAGAAAATTGTAAAATAAAGCAGAATTGCGACTGAATAAAATTCAAAATCAATTTTAGTAAAACCTAATTAGGCAAAGATATCTACGCTGTGATCACAAGAAAGTAACCAAAAAGTAGACAGGTAAAAGTCTAAAATAAAGTAGGAATTCGACTGGGATCTCTCTACTTTGAAAATAAAATCTAAAATAAATTCACTAAAATCCAGTTAGACAATATTATTTACAATGCTGTCACAAGCAAGTAACCAAAAAATGGGCAGGTAAAAAGCTTAAATATAGAGTAGGAACCCGACTTTGATCTATTTTGAAAATAAAATTTAAAATCAATGGTAGTAAAATCTAGTTAGGCAATATTATCTTAAAAAAAGCAGATACAAGTTGGCTACCAAAAATTAGCTAGGTGAGAAGTTGTAAAATAAAACAGTAAGTCAACTGATCTATTTTGAAGAGAAATTTTAAAATCGATTTTAGAAAAATCTGATTAGACAAAGTTATTTACACTGTGATCACAAGTAAGTAACCAAAAATTAGGAAGGCAAAAGTTAAAAACAAATTGGGATTTCAACTTAAATCTATTTTGAAAATAAAGTTGAAAACCAATTTTTAGTAAAATCTAGATACACAATAGTGCCTAAAATGCAAATACAAGTAGGCTACCAAAAATTAGCTAGGTGAGATGTTGTAAAATACAACAGTAAGTCGACTGATCTATTTTGAAGAGAAAGTTTAAAATCAATTTTAGTAAAATCTGATTAGACAAAGTTATTTACATTGCGACTGCAAGCAGGTAACCAAAAATTGGACAGGTAAAAGCTTAAATATAGAGTAGGAATTCGGCTTTGATCTATTTTGGAAATAAAATTCAAAATTAATTATAATAAAATGTAGTTAGGCAATACTATTTAAAAGCAAATACAAGTAGGCTACCAAATAAAAAAAAAAATTATTAGAAAATTGTAAAATAAAGCAGAATTGCAACTGAATAAAATTCAAAATCAATTTTAGTAAAACCTAATTAGGCAAAGATATCTACGCTGTGATCACAAGAAAGTAACCAAAAAGTAGACAGGTAAAAGTCTAAAATAAAGTAGGAATTCGACTGGGATCTCTCTACTTTGAAAATAAAATCTAAAATAAATTCACTAAAATCCAGTTAGACAATATTATTTACAATGCTGTCACAAGCAAGTAACCAAAAAATGGGCAGGTAAAAAGCTTAAATATAGAGTAGGAACCCGACTTTGATCTATTTTGAAAATAAAATTTAAAATCAATGGTAGTAAAATCTAGTTAGGCAATATTATCTTAAAAAAAGCAGATACAAGTAGGCTACCCAAAATTAGATGTAAAGTAAAGCGGAAATGCGACTGATCTAGATCAATAGCTATTTTCAAAGAAAAATTTAAAACCTATTTTACTAAAATCGAATTAGGCAAAGTTGGTTACATTGTGATCACAAATAAGTAACCAAAAATTAGAAAGGCAAAAGTTTAAAAACAAATTAGGACCTCGACTTTGATCTATTTTGAAAATAAAATATAAAATCAATTTTAGTAAAATCTAGATAGACAATAGTGTTTAAAATGCAAATACAAGTAGCCGACCAAAAATTAGCTAAGTGAAAAGTTGAAAAATAAAACAGAAAATCGCTTATCTATTTTGAAGAGAAAGTTCAAAATCAATTCTAGTAAAATCTGATTAGACAAAGTTATTGGCACTGTGATAGCAAATAAGTAATAAAAAATTAGACAGGTAAAAAGCTTGAATATAGAGTAGGAAATCGACTTTGATCTATCTTGAAAATAAAATTTAAAATGAACCTTAGTAAAATCTAGTTAGACAATAGTATTTAAAATGCAACTACAAGTAGGATACCAAAAAATTATCTAGGTAAAAGTTGTAAAATAAAACAGAAATTCGACTGATCTGTTTCGAAGAGAAATTTTAAAATCGATTTTAGAAAAATCTGATTAGACAAAGTTATTTACACTGTGATCACAAGTAAGTAACCAAAAATTAGGAAGGCAAAAGTTAAAAACAAATTGGGATTTCAACTTAAATCTATTTTGAAAATAAAGTTGAAAACCAATTTTTAGTAAAATCTAGATACACAACAGTGCCTAAAATGCAAATACAAGTAGGCTACCAAAAATTAGCTAGGTGAGATGTTGTAAAATACAACAGTAAGTCGACTGATCTATTTTGAAGAGAAAGTTTAAAATCAATTTTAGTAAAATCTGATTAGACAAAGTTATTTACATTGCGACTGCAAGTAGGTAACCAAAAATTGGACAGGTAAAAGCTTAAATATAGAGTAGGAATTCGGCTTTGATCTATTTTGGAAATAAAATTCAAAATTAATTATAATAAAATGTAGTTAGGCAATACTATTTAAAAGCAAATACAAGTAGGCTACCAAATAAAAAAAAAATTATTAGAAAATTGTAAAATAAAGCAGAATTGCGACTGAATAAAATTCAAAATCAATTTTAGTAAAACCTAATTAGGCAAAGATATCTACGCTGTGATCACAAGAAAGTAACCAAAAAGTAGACAGGTAAAAGTCTAAAATAAAGTAGGAATTCGACTGGGATCTCTCTACTTTGAAAATAAAATCTAAAATAAATTCACTAAAATCCAGTTAGACAATATTATTTACAATGCTGTCACAAGCAAGTAACCAAAAAATGGGCAGGTAAAAAGCTTAAATATAGAGTAGGAACCCGACTTTGATCTATTTTGAAAATAAAATTTAAAATCAATGGTAGTAAAATCTAGTTAGGCAATATTATCTTAAAAAAAGCAGATACAAGTTGGCTACCAAAAATTAGCTAGTTGAGAAGTTGTAAAATAAAACAGTAAGTCAACTGATCTATTTTGAAGAGAAATTTTAAAATCGATTTTAGAAAAATCTGATTAGACAAAGTTATTTACACTGTGATCACAAGTAAGTAACCAAAAATTAGGAAGGCAAAAGTTAAAAACAAATTGGGATTTCAACTTAAATCTATTTTGAAAATAAAGTTGAAAACCAATTTTTAGTAAAATCTAGATACACAATAGTGCCTAAAATGCAAATACAAGTAGGCTACCAAAAATTAGCTAGGTGAGATGTTGTAAAATACAACAGTAAGTCGACTGATCTATTTTGAAGAGAAAGTTTAAAATCAATTTTAGTAAAATCTGATTAGACAAAGTTATTTACATTGCGACTGCAAGCAGGTAACCAAAAATTGGACAGGTAAAAGCTTAAATATAGAGTAGGAATTCGGCTTTGATCTATTTTGGAAATAAAATTCAAAATTAATTATAATAAAATGTAGTTAGGCAATACTATTTAAAAGCAAATACAAGTAGGCTACCAAATAAAAAAAAAAATTATTAGAAAATTGTAAAATAAAGCAGAATTGCAACTGAATAAAATTCAAAATCAATTTTAGTAAAACCTAATTAGGCAAAGATATCTACGCTGTGATCACAAGAAAGTAACCAAAAAGTAGACAGGTAAAAGTCTAAAATAAAGTAGGAATTCGACTGGGATCTCTCTACTTTGAAAATAAAATCTAAAATAAATTCACTAAAATCCAGTTAGACAATATTATTTACAATGCTGTCACAAGCAAGTAACCAAAAAGTAGACAGGTAAAAGCTTAAATATAGAGTAGGAATCCGACTTTGGTCTATTTTGAAAATAAAATTTAAAATCAATGGTAGTAAAATCTAGTTAGGCAATATTATCTAAAAAAGCAAATACAAGTAGGCTACCAAAAATTAGCTAGGTGAGAAGTTGTAAAATAAAACAGTAAGTCAACTGATCTATTTTGAAGAGAAATTTTAAAATCGATTTTAGAAAAATCTGATTAGACAAAGTTATTTACACTGTGATCACAAGTAAGTAACCAAAAATTAGGAAGGCAAAAGTTAAAAACAAATTGGGATTTCAACTTAAATCTATTTTGAAAATAAAGTTGAAAACCAATTTTTAGTAAAATCTAGATACACAACAGTGCCTAAAATGCAAATACAAGTAGGCTACCAAAAATTAGCTAGGTGAGATGTTGTAAAATACAACAGTAAGTCGACTGATCTATTTTGAAGAGAAAGTTTAAAATCAATTTTAGTAAAATCTGATTAGACAAAGTTATTTACATTGCGACTGCAAGTAGGTAACCAAAAATTGGACAGGTAAAAGCTTAAATATAGAGTAGGAATTCGGCTTTGATCTATTTTGGAAATAAAATTCAAAATTAATTATAATAAAATGTAGTTAGGCAATACTATTTAAAAGCAAATACAAGTAGGCTACCAAATAAAAAAAAAATTATTAGAAAATTGTAAAATAAAGCAGAATTGCGACTGAATAAAATTCAAAATCAATTTTAGTAAAACCTAATTAGGCAAAGATATCTACGCTGTGATCACAAGAAAGTAACCAAAAAGTAGACAGGTAAAAGTCTAAAATAAAGTAGGAATTCGACTGGGATCTCTCTACTTTGAAAATAAAATCTAAAATAAATTCACTAAAATCCAGTTAGACAATATTATTTACAATGCTGTCACAAGCAAGTAACCAAAAAATGGGCAGGTAAAAAGCTTAAATATAGAGTAGGAACCCGACTTTGATCTATTTTGAAAATAAAATTTAAAATCAATGGTAGTAAAATCTAGTTAGGCAATATTATCTTAAAAAAAGCAGATACAAGTTGGCTACCAAAAATTAGCTAGGTGAGAAGTTGTAAAATAAAACAGTAAGTCAACTGATCTATTTTGAAGAGAAATTTTAAAATCGATTTTAGAAAAATCTGATTAGACAAAGTTATTTACACTGTGATCACAAGTAAGTAACCAAAAATTAGGAAGGCAAAAGTTAAAAACAAATTGGGATTTCAACTTAAATCTATTTTGAAAATAAAGTTGAAAACCAATTTTTAGTAAAATCTAGATACACAACAGTGCCTAAAATGCAAATACAAGTAGGCTACCAAAAATTAGCTAGGTGAGATGTTGTAAAATACAACAGTAAGTCGACTGATCTATTTTGAAGAGAAAGTTTAAAATCAATTTTAGTAAAATCTGATTAGACAAAGTTATTTACATTGCGACTGCAAGTAGGTAACCAAAAATTGGACAGGTAAAAGCTTAAATATAGAGTAGGAATTCGGCTTTGATCTATTTTGGAAATAAAATTCAAAATTAATTATAATAAAATGTAGTTAGGCAATACTATTTAAAAGCAAATACAAGTAGGCTACCAAATAAAAAAAAAATTATTAGAAAATTGTAAAATAAAGCAGAATTGCGACTGAATAAAATTCAAAATCAATTTTAGTAAAACCTAATTAGGCAAAGATATCTACGCTGTGATCACAAGAAAGTAACCAAAAAGTAGACAGGTAAAAGTCTAAAATAAAGTAGGAATTCGACTGGGATCTCTCTACTTTGAAAATAAAATCTAAAATAAATTCACTAAAATCCAGTTAGACAATATTATTTACAATGCTGTCACAAGCAAGTAACCAAAAAAATGGGCAGGTAAAAAGCTTAAATATAGAGTAGGAACCCGACTTTGATCTATTTTGAAAATAAAATTTAAAATCAATGGTAGTAAAATCTAGTTAGGCAATATTATCTTAAAAAAAGCAGATACAAGTTGGCTACCAAAAATTAGCTAGGTGAGAAGTTGTAAAATAAAACAGTAAGTCAACTGATCTATTTTGAAGAGAAATTTTAAAATCGATTTTAGAAAAATCTGATTAGACAAAGTTATTTACACTGTGATCACAAGTAAGTAACCAAAAATTAGGAAGGCAAAAGTTAAAAACAAATTGGGATTTCAACTTAAATCTATTTTGAAAATAAAGTTGAAAACCAATTTTTAGTAAAATCTAGATACACAATAGTGCCTAAAATGCAAATACAAGTAGGCTACCAAAAATTAGCTAGGTGAGATGTTGTAAAATACAACAGTAAGTCGACTGATCTATTTTGAAGAGAAAGTTTAAAATCAATTTTAGTAAAATCTGATTAGACAAAGTTATTTACATTGCGACTGCAAGCAGGTAACCAAAAATTGGACAGGTAAAAGCTTAAATATAGAGTAGGAATTCGGCTTTGATCTATTTTGGAAATAAAATTCAAAATTAATTATAATAAAATGTAGTTAGGCAATACTATTTAAAAGCAAATACAAGTAGGCTACCAAATAAAAAAAAAAATTATTAGAAAATTGTAAAATAAAGCAGAATTGCAACTGAATAAAATTCAAAATCAATTTTAGTAAAACCTAATTAGGCAAAGATATCTACGCTGTGATCACAAGAAAGTAACCAAAAAGTAGACAGGTAAAAGTCTAAAATAAAGTAGGAATTCGACTGGGATCTCTCTACTTTGAAAATAAAATCTAAAATAAATTCACTAAAATCCAGTTAGACAATATTATTTACAATGCTGTCACAAGCAAGTAACCAAAAAATGGGCAGGTAAAAAGCTTAAATATAGAGTAGGAACCCGACTTTGATCTATTTTGAAAATAAAATTTAAAATCAATGGTAGTAAAATCTAGTTAGGCAATATTATCTTAAAAAAAGCAGATACAAGTAGGCTACCCAAAATTAGATGTAAAGTAAAGCGGAAATGCGACTGATCTAGATCAATAGCTATTTTCAAAGAAAAATTTAAAACCTATTTTACTAAAATCGAATTAGGCAAAGTTGGTTACATTGTGATCACAAATAAGTAACCAAAAATTAGAAAGGCAAAAGTTTAAAAACAAATTAGGACCTCGACTTTGATCTATTTTGAAAATAAAATATAAAATCAATTTTAGTAAAATCTAGATAGACAATAGTGTTTAAAATGCAAATACAAGTAGCCGACCAAAAATTAGCTAAGTGAAAAGTTGAAAAATAAAACAGAAAATCGCTTATCTATTTTGAAGAGAAAGTTCAAAATCAATTCTAGTAAAATCTGATTAGACAAAGTTATTGGCACTGTGATAGCAAATAAGTAATAAAAAATTAGACAGGTAAAAAGCTTGAATATAGAGTAGGAAATCGACTTTGATCTATCTTGAAAATAAAATTTAAAATGAACCTTAGTAAAATCTAGTTAGACAATAGTATTTAAAATGCAACTACAAGTAGGATACCAAAAAATTATCTAGGTAAAAGTTGTAAAATAAAACAGAAATTCGACTGATCTGTTTCGAAGAGAAATTTTAAAATCGATTTTAGAAAAATCTGATTAGACAAAGTTATTTACACTGTGATCACAAGTAAGTAACCAAAAATTAGGAAGGCAAAAGTTAAAAACAAATTGGGATTTCAACTTAAATCTATTTTGAAAATAAAGTTGAAAACCAATTTTTAGTAAAATCTAGATACACAACAGTGCCTAAAATGCAAATACAAGTAGGCTACCAAAAATTAGCTAGGTGAGATGTTGTAAAATACAACAGTAAGTCGACTGATCTATTTTGAAGAGAAAGTTTAAAATCAATTTTAGTAAAATCTGATTAGACAAAGTTATTTACATTGCGACTGCAAGTAGGTAACCAAAAATTGGACAGGTAAAAGCTTAAATATAGAGTAGGAATTCGGCTTTGATCTATTTTGGAAATAAAATTCAAAATTAATTATAATAAAATGTAGTTAGGCAATACTATTTAAAAGCAAATACAAGTAGGCTACCAAATAAAAAAAAAATTATTAGAAAATTGTAAAATAAAGCAGAATTGCGACTGAATAAAATTCAAAATCAATTTTAGTAAAACCTAATTAGGCAAAGATATCTACGCTGTGATCACAAGAAAGTAACCAAAAAGTAGACAGGTAAAAGTCTAAAATAAAGTAGGAATTCGACTGGGATCTCTCTACTTTGAAAATAAAATCTAAAATAAATTCACTAAAATCCAGTTAGACAATATTATTTACAATGCTGTCACAAGCAAGTAACCAAAAAATGGGCAGGTAAAAAGCTTAAATATAGAGTAGGAACCCGACTTTGATCTATTTTGAAAATAAAATTTAAAATCAATGGTAGTAAAATCTAGTTAGGCAATATTATCTTAAAAAAAGCAGATACAAGTTGGCTACCAAAAATTAGCTAGTTGAGAAGTTGTAAAATAAAACAGTAAGTCAACTGATCTATTTTGAAGAGAAATTTTAAAATCGATTTTAGAAAAATCTGATTAGACAAAGTTATTTACACTGTGATCACAAGTAAGTAACCAAAAATTAGGAAGGCAAAAGTTAAAAACAAATTGGGATTTCAACTTAAATCTATTTTGAAAATAAAGTTGAAAACCAATTTTTAGTAAAATCTAGATACACAATAGTGCCTAAAATGCAAATACAAGTAGGCTACCAAAAATTAGCTAGGTGAGATGTTGTAAAATACAACAGTAAGTCGACTGATCTATTTTGAAGAGAAAGTTTAAAATCAATTTTAGTAAAATCTGATTAGACAAAGTTATTTACATTGCGACTGCAAGCAGGTAACCAAAAATTGGACAGGTAAAAGCTTAAATATAGAGTAGGAATTCGGCTTTGATCTATTTTGGAAATAAAATTCAAAATTAATTATAATAAAATGTAGTTAGGCAATACTATTTAAAAGCAAATACAAGTAGGCTACCAAATAAAAAAAAAAATTATTAGAAAATTGTAAAATAAAGCAGAATTGCAACTGAATAAAATTCAAAATCAATTTTAGTAAAACCTAATTAGGCAAAGATATCTACGCTGTGATCACAAGAAAGTAACCAAAAAGTAGACAGGTAAAAGTCTAAAATAAAGTAGGAATTCGACTGGGATCTCTCTACTTTGAAAATAAAATCTAAAATAAATTCACTAAAATCCAGTTAGACAATATTATTTACAATGCTGTCACAAGCAAGTAACCAAAAAATGGGCAGGTAAAAAGCTTAAATATAGAGTAGGAACCCGACTTTGATCTATTTTGAAAATAAAATTTAAAATCAATGGTAGTAAAATCTAGTTAGGCAATATTATCTTAAAAAAAGCAGATACAAGTAGGCTACCCAAAATTAGATGTAAAGTAAAGCGGAAATGCGACTGATCTAGATCAATAGCTATTTTCAAAGAAAAATTTAAAACCTATTTTACTAAAATCGAATTAGGCAAAGTTGGTTACATTGTGATCACAAATAAGTAACCAAAAATTAGAAAGGCAAAAGTTTAAAAACAAATTAGGACCTCGACTTTGATCTATTTTGAAAATAAAATATAAAATCAATTTTAGTAAAATCTAGATAGACAATAGTGTTTAAAATGCAAATACAAGTAGCCGACCAAAAATTAGCTAAGTGAAAAGTTGAAAAATAAAACAGAAAATCGCTTATCTATTTTGAAGAGAAAGTTCAAAATCAATTCTAGTAAAATCTGATTAGACAAAGTTATTGGCACTGTGATAGCAAATAAGTAATAAAAAATTAGACAGGTAAAAAGCTTGAATATAGAGTAGGAAATCGACTTTGATCTATCTTGAAAATAAAATTTAAAATGAACCTTAGTAAAATCTAGTTAGACAATAGTATTTAAAATGCAACTACAAGTAGGATACCAAAAAATTATCTAGGTAAAAGTTGTAAAATAAAACAGAAATTCGACTGATCTGTTTCGAAGAGAAATTTTAAAATCGATTTTAGAAAAATCTGATTAGACAAAGTTATTTACACTGTGATCACAAGTAAGTAACCAAAAATTAGGAAGGCAAAAGTTAAAAACGAATTGGGATTTCAACTTTAATCTATTTTGAAAATAAAGTTGAAAACCAATTTTTAGTAAAATCTAGATACACAATAGTGCCTAAAATGCAAAAACAAGTAGGCTACCAAAAATTAGCTAGGTGAGATGTTGTAAAATACAACAGTAAGTCGACTGATCTATTTTGAAGAGAAAGTTTAAAATCAATTTTAGTAAAATCTGATTAGACAAAGTTATTTACATTGCGACTGCAAGCAGGTAACCAAAAATTGGACAGGTAAAAGCTTAAATATAGAGTAGGAATTCGGCTTTGATCTATTTTGGAAATAAAATTCAAAATTAATTATAATAATATGTAGTTAGGCAATACTATTTAAAAGCAAATACAAGTAGGCTACCAAATAAAAAAAAAAATTATTAGAAAATTGTAAAATAAAGCAGAATTGCAACTGAATAAAATTCAAAATCAATTTTAGTAAAACCTAATTAGGCAAAGATATCTACGCTGTGATCACAAGAAAGTAACCAAAAAGTAGACAGGTAAAAGTCTAAAATAAAGTAGGAATTCGACTGGAATCTCTCTACTTTGAAAATAAAATCTAAAATAAATTCACTAAAATCCAGTTAGACAATATTATTTACAATGCTGTCACAAGCAAGTAACCAAAAGTAGACAGGTAAAAGCTTAAATATAGAGTAGGAATCCGACTTTGGTCTATTTTGAAAATAAAATTTAAAATCAATGGTAGTAAAATCTAGTTAGGCAATATTATCTAAAAAAGCAAATACAAGTAGGCTACCAAAAATTAGCTAGGTGAGAAGTTGTAAAATAAAACAGTAAGTCAACTGATCTATTTTGAAGAGAAATTTTAAAATCGATTTTAGAAAAATCTGATTAGACAAAGTTATTTACACTGTGATCACAAGTAAGTAACCAAAAATTAGGAAGGCAAAAGTTAAAAACAAATTGGGATTTCAACTTTAATCTATTTTGAAAATAAAGTTGAAAACCAATTTTTAGTAAAATCTAGATACACAACAGTGCCTAAAATGCAAATACAAGTAGGCTACCAAAAATTAGCTAGGTGAGATGTTGTAAAATACAACAGTAAGTCGACTGATCTATTTTGAAGAGAAAGTTTAAAATCAATTTTAGTAAAATCTGATTAGACAAAGTTATTTACATTGCGACTGCAAGTAGGTAACCAAAAATTGGACAGGTAAAAGCTTAAATATAGAGTAGGAATTCGGCTTTGATCTATTTTGGAAATAAAATTCAAAATTAATTATAATAAAATGTAGTTAGGCAATACTATTTAAAAGCAAATACAAGTAGGCTACCAAATAAAAAAAAAAATTATTAGAAAATTGTAAAATAAACCACAATTGCGACTGAATAAAATTCAAAATCAATTTTAGTAAAACCTAATTAGGCAAAGATATCTACGCTGTGATCACAAGAAAGTAACCAAAAAGTAGACAGGTAAAAGTCTAAAATAAAGTAGGAATTCGACTGGGATCTCTCTACTTTGAAAATAAAATCTAAAATAAATTCACTAAAATCCAGTTAGACAATATTATTTACAATGCTGTCACAAGCAAGTAACCAAAAAATGGGCAGGTAAAAAGCTTAAATATAGAGTAGGAACCCGACTTTGATCTATTTTGAAAATAAAATTTAAAATCAATGGTAGTAAAATCTAGTTAGGCAATATTATCTTAAAAAAAGCAGATACAAGTTGGCTACCAAAAATTAGCTAGGTGAGAAGTTGTAAAATAAAACAGAAAATCGCTTATCTATTTTGAAGAGAAAGTTCAAAATCAATTCTAGTAAAATCTGATTAGACAAAGTTATTGGCACTGTGATAGCAAATAAGTAATAAAAAATTAGACAGGTAAAAAGCTTGAATATAGAGTAGGAAATCGACTTTGATCTATCTCGAAAATAAAATTTAAAATGAACCTTAGTAAAATCTAGTTAGACAATAGTATTTAAAATGCAACTACAAGTAGGATACCAAAAAATTATCTAGGTAAAAGTTGTAAAATAAAACAGAAATTCGACTGATCTGTTTCGAAGAGAAATTTTAAAATCGATTTTAGAAAAATCTGATTAGACAAAGTTATTTACACTGTGATCACAAGTAAGTAACCAAAAATTAGGAAGGCAAAAGTTAAAAACAAATTGGGATTTCAACTTTAATCTATTTTGAAAATAAAGTTGAAAACCAATTTTTAGTAAAATCTAGATACACAATAGTGTTTAAAATGCAAATACAAGTAGCCGACCAAAAATTAGCTAAGTGAAAAGTGGAAAAATAAAACAGAAAATCGCTTATCTATTTTGAAGAGAAAGTTCAAAATCAATTCTAGTAAAATCTGATTAGACAAAGTTATTGGCACTGTGATAGCAAATAAGTAATAAAAAATTAGACAGGTAAAAAGCTTGAATATAGAGTAGGAAATCGACTTTGATCTATCTTGAAAATAAAATTTAAAATGAACCTTAGTAAAATCTAGTTAGACAATAGTATTTAAAATGCAACTACAAGTAGGATACCAAAAAATTATCTAGGTAAAAGTTGTAAAATAAAACAGAAATTCGACTGATCTATTTCGAAGAGAAATTTTAAAATCGATTTTAGAAAAATCTGATTAGACAAAGTTATTTACACTGTGATCACAAGTAAGTAACCAAAAATTAGGAAGGCAAAAGTTAAAAACAAATTGGGATTTCAACTTTAATCTATTTTGAAAATAAAGTTGAAAACCAATTTTTAGTAAAATCTAGATACACAATAGTGCCTAAAATGCAAATACAAGTAGGCTACCAAAAATTAGCTAGGTGAGATGTTGTAAAATACAACAGTAAGTCGACTGATCTATTTTGAAGAGAAAGTTTAAAATCAATTTTAGTAAAATCTGATTAGACAAAGTTATTTACATTGCGACTGCAAGCAGGTAACCAAAAATTGGACAGGTAAAAGCTTAAATATAGAGTAGGAATTCGGCTTTGATCTATTTTGGAAATAAAATTCAAAATTAATTATAATAATATGTAGTTAGGCAATACTATTTAAAAGCAAATACAAGTAGGCTACCAAATAAAAAAAAAATTATTAGAAAATTGTAAAATAAAGCAGAATTGCGACTGAATAAAATTCAAAATCAATTTTAGTAAAACCTAATTAGGCAAAGATATCTACGCTGTGATCACAAGAAAGTAACCAAAAAGTAGACAGGTAAAAGTCTAAAATAAAGTAGGAATTCGACTGGGATCTCTCTACTTTGAAAATAAAATCTAAAATAAATTCACTAAAATCCAGTTAGACAATATTATTTACAATGCTGTCACAAGCAAGTAACCAAAAGTAGACAGGTAAAAGCTTAAATATAGAGTAGGAATCCGACTTTGGTCTATTTTGAAAATAAAATTTAAAATCAATGGTAGTAAAATCTAGTTAGGCAATATTATCTAAAAAAGCAAATACAAGTAGGCTACCAAAAATTAGCTAGGTGAGAAGTTGTAAAATAAAACAGTAAGTCAACTGATCTATTTTGAAGAGAAATTTTATAATCGATTTTAGAAAAATCTGATTAGACAAAGTTATTTACACTGTGATCACAAGTAAGTAACCAAAAATTAGGAAGGCAAAAGTTAAAAACAAATTGGGATTTCAACTTTAATCTATTTTGAAAATAAAGTTGAAAACCAATTTTTAGTAAAATCTAGATACACAATAGTGCCTAAAATGCAAATACAAGTAGGCTACCAAAAATTAGCTAGGTGAGATGTTGTAAAATACAACAGTAAGTCGACTGATCTATTTTGAAGAGAAAGTTTAAAATCAATTTTAGTAAAATCTGATTAGACAAAGTTATTTACATTGCGACTGCAAGTAGGTAACCAAAAATTGGACAGGTAAAAGCTTAAATATAGAGTAGGAATTCGGCTTTGATCTATTTTGGAAATAAAATTCAAAATTAATTATAATAAAATGTAGTTAGGCAATACTATTTAAAAGCAAATACAAGTAGGCTACCAAATAAAAAAAAAAATTATTAGAAAATTGTAAAATAAAGCAGAATTGCGACTGAATAAAATTCAAAATCAATTTTAGTAAAACCTAATTAGGCAAAGATATCTACGCTGTGATCACAAGAAAGTAACCAAAAAGTAGACAGGTAAAAGTCTAAAATAAAGTAGGAATTCGACTGGGATCTCTCTACTTTGAAAATAAAATCTAAAATAAATTCACTAAAATCCAGTTAGACAATATTATTTACAATGCTGTCACAAGCAAGTAACCAAAAAATGGGCAGGTAAAAAGCTTAAATATAGAGTGGGAACCCGACTTTGATCTATTTTGAAAATAAAATTTAAAATCAATGGTAGTAAAATCTAGTTAGGCAATATTATCTTAAAAAAAGCAGATACAAGTAGGCTACCCAAAATTAGATGTAAAGTAAAGCGGAAATGCGACTGATCTAGATCAATAGCTATTTTCAAAGAAAAATTTAAAACCTATTTTACTAAAATCGAATTAGGCAAAGTTGGTTACATTGTGATCACAAGTAAGTAATGAAATGGATGATTATTAAATTAACCTTTTTAATTATGAACATAACCCAGTTTATTATAATGATAAATGTACTTTTATAATAGTGAAAATAATAATATGTTTAATATGTAAAGAAACGTAATCTCGCACGTGGCACACGCATCGCGTTGCTCGACTCGCACACACTCACGCATACCAACTCGCGCAGCACCAGCGCTTAAGCAAGCAGGGTAAAAGAACGAGGAACATACGAATAACCAAATATATTCGTTGGGAGGAGCAAACTTCACTTCAATCCCCCACTTTTGCGACATCCATTCTCAATTTCTGAATGCAATTTTTATGCGCTACACCTTTTAGTGGTTTTGTCATTATGTCAGCCAAATTCTCGTTAGATGGAACATATGACAAGCTGATTGTTCCCCTTTCTAGTTCCTCTCGAACGATATGATAAGATATGTCTATGTGTTTCGTTCGTGTATTCTCTATTCGACTTCTTGAAAAATCTAACGCAGATCTGTTGTCGCAAAACATTTCGCAATTTCCTGACAGATGCTCATACAATTCTAATTCGGTCAGTAACGTACGCAACCAGATCGCTTCTTTCACTCCGGATGCCAAAGCCACATACTCAGCCTCCATAGTGGAGGTGGACAAACTCTTTTGTTTGGACGATGCCCATTGTATAATGCAGGAACCTATCATTACTATCATGCCTGAGTATGAATGTCGGTCATCTAAATCCCCTGCCCAATCGGCGTCGCAATAAATCTTAATCTTTGGCTCTTTAACAGTCTTGTAAGTCATATTATAATCTCTAGTTTTACACAAGTAACGTAAGATATGTTTACATTGAGTCCAATGAATTTCGCTTGGACAAGAATTGTACTGAGATAATTTTGTCGTGGCGTGCAATATATCGGGTCTGGTTCGCAAAGCTACATACATTAAACATCCTACCAGTTCCCGATATGCTGTCTTACCCTCTTCGCTTAAGAGATTCGATTGCACGTTTTTCGATAATTTCAAGCCCGGATCTAACGGTGTTGAAACGCTTTTACATTCTGTCATATTATATTTCTCTAGTATTGATTCTATATAAGCTCTTTGATCTAGACTAATTCCCGCGTTATTTTTGTTTATTTTAACACCTAATACGTCGCTGATCTCGCCTAAGTCTTTGGTTTCATATTTTTTACTGATAGCTCTAACAAAGTCATCAATTGACGTTGGATCATTTGAAAATACAAAAATGTCATCAACATAGATTACTGCAATGGTCCAAAAACCTTTTCTATAAACGCAGCTGGATGAATTCAATCTAGTAAATCCATACCTGATGAAAAAATTATTTAATTCTGTATTCCAATTTCGTCCTGCTTGCTTCAGTCCGTAAATTGGTCGCCTCAGTCTGACTAGGCTTTCTTTTCCATCTTTGCGAGCTGGAATTAGATTCATGTATATCTCTTCTTCAAGCTCGCCATAGAGATATGCACATTTGATGTCCAATTGTCTGGTACTCCAATCGAAAATTTCTGAAATGGCTATTAATAGACGTATTATGCAAAAGTTCGCTACAGGCGAATAGGTTTCATTATAATCAATGCCCTTTTGCTGGGAAAAACCTCGAGCTACTAACCTCGCTTTATATTTGGTTACTTTACCTTCACAATTTCTTTTTAACTTAAATACCCACTTGCTGCCGATGCATCTCCGTCCTGGCGGCAAATGATCTATATTTTCCCAGGTTTTTCGTTGAACTAGACTGGTCATCTCGTCGTCTATTGCACGTTTCCACTCTTTTGCCTGTGGTGAAAGCATCGCTTCCTCTAGACTGCTCGGTTCCATGATTTCCATAAGGTTGAACTCCATGTTCTGGATTCCTCCTTCTTCATCTTCCGATGATTCAGTATTCATCTTTCTGTTCTCTGGTTTCCCTTTTCTGCCATATGGGTTTCGAATTTTCTTCTTTGGTCTTCCGATTTTCTTTGCTGACTTGAAAATTTCCTCCCCCACTGTCTTGTTAGTGGTTTCAGCATCTTTTGTCGATGCGGAATCATCGACCTCTTCCGTTTCTCTGACTTCTGGTATAATTTCTCGGTTTTCTCCTTCTTCATCTGACCAGACATTAGTGCACGGATAATTGTACCTTGGGCTTCGGTTTACTAACCACTCGTATCCCATCTTGTCCTCTGAGAAACGTACGTGTTTCGTTATGACAACGTCTCCTTTTTCGGGACACCATAGGCGATAACCTCTCGTTTGGTTACTGTAGCCTACTAATATGCACGGAGTGGCCCTGTCATCCAGTTTCCGTTGTCCTTGTTTCACCAAGTGTGCATAAGCAAGTGACCCATATGTTTTTAAATGGCGCACACTGGGTATTTTCCCTGTTAATACTGTAAGTGGAACTTCATTATTTATGGATGTATGACACACACGATTTTTCACGTATGCTGCTGTGGCAACTGCCTCAGCCCAAAATTTATTAGGCAGTTGCGCTGACTTGAGCATTGAGCGTACCAGGTCTAGTAGTGTCCTGTTTACGCGTTCCGAAATCCCGTTCATTTGGGGAGTTTCGACGTTGGACCTTTCGTGTTTGATACCTTTCTCTTCAAAATATGTTTGCAAATCTTTATTGCAGTATTCGGTACCATTGTCTGAACGAAATCTTTTAATTTTCTTTCCCGTTTGTAATTCCGTTTTGGCTATGTACTTTTTAATTTCATCTTTCACTTCGTCCTTGGACTTGATGAATGCGACAGTAGTATGCCTCGAGTAATCATCTGTGAATGTGACAAAGTATTGCTTGTCGCTCAGTGACCTCGATGGCATGGGTCCGCAAACATCAGAGTGTATTAGCTCACAGCTTTCTTTGGATTGTCGACCATTTATTTTCCGACAAGGTGCTTTTGTAGATTTGCCTGCACAGCAATCACCACATGCAGTTTCTTCTAATTTAGTATTTTCTAATCCGCGTACACGATTGAGCTCTGCGGTCCTTTCAATTGTGCTTCGACCTATATGACATAATCTGCGATGCCATAAGGTGCTGTCCTTTATGCTTATATTATGAGATTCTAATCTTCCTTCTGCTTGTATAACAGTTTGTGCTCTGACAATGTACAGATCATTTATTCTGTCAGCGACGCACATGAGTTCACCATTTTTTGTATTGCGAATTTCTGCCTTACCATTACGTATGATTATTTCTTTTGATCTTCGCTCTATTTGCGAAGCAGATAAGAGATTTTTCCTTATGTTTGGCACGTAATAAACATTGTGTAAGGTCACGTATCGTTCTTGTTTGCCAATGAACGTCTTGATTTCTATATCGCCAATACCTTTAGCTTCAAGTTTGGCGCTGGATTGTCCATGAGATTCTGCTGCAGTGTTGATTGGTTCTAGTTTTACCTCTTTAAACGTTTTAAACCAATCTCTTTTCTTACAGACGTGATGTGTGCACCCACTGTCTAAAAGCCAAGAGTCTCCCATATCCATATTATTGAGCGAGACAAGAAATCCTTCATCGTTCTCTTTTCTTCCATGGCTAAATCTTGGATTATAATTCTGATTTCTTGTTCGATTCTTTGACCAACAGTTCTTTATATCGTGTCCTTGCCTTTTGCAGTGCGAACAAAATGTAGGTTTTACCTTATTTGTGGTCATTGTATTTGAACGTGCATACTGTGGTTTTCTTCCGACTTGAAGTGCTTCTTTTTGGCTTTCATTTTCCTCTGGACACCTAGATTTACGTCTGTCATATTCTGACAAAAGTGCTTTACAGATTTCTGCTGTCGTAAAGCTATTATCTGGCAGGTTTGCCAGTGACGTGTTTAAATTTTCATAGGAATCTGGCAATCCAGCGAGTAAAATATATGCCAAATCTTCATCTCTGATCTCTGCGCCAGCTTCTCTAAGGTTATTTGCTATGACTTTAATATTAGATATATATGACGACATGGAATCTCCTTCTTTCATTTTACTTTGATATAATTGTTTTTTCAATTGCATTATTCTTACCCTGGACTTGGGTTGGTGGACTTGTTCCAGCGCTTTCCATGCTTCCTCAGCAGTTACGCAGTCTTCTATATGTACCTGCTGGTTTGGTTCCACGTGGAGTCCTATCGATGCAATAGCTTTGTCGTCATTAATTTTAAATATTCTTCTTCGTTCTGGTGTGGCTTCGTCGTTCATTTTTATTACACCAGTCACATAGTCTAACAAGCCTTTGCTTTTTAGATACCACTTCATTTCGATTTTCCATGTTCTATAATTGTTGTCCGACAGTTTATGAATGCGAATGTCTGATCGTGAACTTTCTTCCATTTTCAACACTGATTAACAATTTATCTGTCGGATTTATGTATGAAGCCACGTGGCGTATTTTTAGGTTATGTAAAGGTTAGCGCAGTGTAGTACGTCTGAGCCCATAACCATTGAAATGGATGATTATTAAATTAACCTTTTTAATTATGAACATAACCCAGTTTATTATAATGATAAATGTACTTTTATAATAGTGAAAATAATAATATGTTTAATATGTAAAGAAACGTAATCTCGCACGTGGCACACGCATCGCGTTGCTCGACTCGCACACACTCACGCATACCAACTCGCGCAGCACCAGCGCTTAAGCAAGCAGGGTAAAAGAACGAGGAACATACGAATAACCAAATATATTCGTTGGGAGGAGCAAACTTCACTTCAAGTAACCAAAAATTAGAAAGGCAAAAGTTTAAAAACAAATTAGGACCTCGACTTTGATCTATTTTGAAAATAAAATATAAAATCAATTTTAGTAAAATCTAGATAGACAATAGTGTTTAAAATGCAAATACAAGTAGCCGACCAAAAATTAGCTAAGTGAAAAGTTGAAAAATAAAACAGAAAATCGCTTATCTATTTTGAAGAGAAAGTTCAAAATCAATTCTAGTAAAATCTGATTAGACAAAGTTATTGGCACTGTGATAGCAAATAAGTAATAAAAAATTAGACAGGTAAAAAGCTTGAATATAGAGTAGGAAATCGACTTTGATCTATCTTGAAAATAAAATTTAAAATGAACCTTAGTAAAATCTAGTTAGACAATAGTATTTAAAATGCAACTACAAGTAGGATACCAAAAAATTATCTAGGTAAAAGTTGTAAAATAAAACAGAAATTCGACTGATCTGTTTCGAAGAGAAATTTTAAAATCGATTTTAGAAAAATCTGATTAGACAAAGTTATTTACACTGTGATCACAAGTAAGTAACCAAAAATTAGGAAGGCAAAAGTTAAAAACGAATTGGGATTTCAACTTTAATCTATTTTGAAAATAAAGTTGAAAACCAATTTTTAGTAAAATCTAGATACACAATAGTGCCTAAAATGCAAATACAAGTAGGCTACCAAAAATTAGCTAGGTGAGATGTTGTAAAATACAACAGTAAGTCGACTGATCTATTTTGAAGAGAAAGTTTAAAATCAATTTTAGTAAAATCTGATTAGACAAAGTTATTTACATTGCGACTGCAAGCAGGTAACCAAAAATTGGACAGGTAAAAGCTTAAATATAGAGTAGGAATTCGGCTTTGATCTATTTTGGAAATAAAATTCAAAATTAATTATAATAATATGTAGTTAGGCAATACTATTTAAAAGCAAATACAAGTAGGCTACCAAATAAAAAAAAAAATTATTAGAAAATTGTAAAATAAAGCAGAATTGCAACTGAATAAAATTCAAAATCAATTTTAGTAAAACCTAATTAGGCAAAGATATCTACGCTGTGATCACAAGAAAGTAACCAAAAAGTAGACAGGTAAAAGTCTAAAATAAAGTAGGAATTCGACTGGGATCTCTCTACTTTGAAAATAAAATCTAAAATAAATTCACTAAAATCCAGTTAGACAATATTATTTACAATGCTGTCACAAGCAAGTAACCAAAAGTAGACAGGTAAAAGCTTAAATATAGAGTAGGAATCCGACTTTGGTCTATTTTGAAAATAAAATTTAAAATCAATGGTAGTAAAATCTAGTTAGGCAATATTATCTAAAAAAGCAAATACAAGTAGGCTACCAAAAATTAGCTAGGTGAGAAGTTGTAAAATAAAACAGTAAGTCAACTGATCTATTTTGAAGAGAAATTTTAAAATCGATTTTAGAAAAATCTGATTAGACAAAGTTATTTACACTGTGATCACAAGTAAGTAACCAAAAATTAGGAAGGCAAAAGTTAAAAACAAATTGGGATTTCAACTTTAATCTATTTTGAAAATAAAGTTGAAAACCAATTTTTAGTAAAATCTAGATACACAACAGTGCCTAAAATGCAAATACAAGTAGGCTACCAAAAATTAGCTAGGTGAGATGTTGTAAAATACAACAGTAAGTCGACTGATCTATTTTGAAGAGAAAGTTTAAAATCAATTTTAGTAAAATCTGATTAGACAAAGTTATTTACATTGCGACTGCAAGTAGGTAACCAAAAATTGGACAGGTAAAAGCTTAAATATAGAGTAGGAATTCGGCTTTGATCTATTTTGGAAATAAAATTCAAAATTAATTATAATAAAATCTAGTTAGACAATAGTATTTAAAAGCAAATACAAGTAGGCTACCAAATAAAAAAAAAAATTATTAGAAAATTGTAAAATAAAGCAGAATTGCGACTGAATAAAATTCAAAATCAATTTTAGTAAAACCTAATTAGGCAAAGATATCTACGCTGTGATCACAAGAAAGTAACCAAAAAGTAGACAGGTAAAAGTCTAAAATAAAGTAGGAATTCGACTGGGATCTCTCTACTTTGAAAATAAAATCTAAAATAAATTCACTAAAATCCAGTTAGACAATATTATTTACAATGCTGTCACAAGCAAGTAACCAAAAAATGGGCAGGTAAAAAGCTTAAATATAGAGTAGGAACCCGACTTTGATCTATTTTGAAAATAAAATTTAAAATCAATGGTAGTAAAATCTAGTTAGGCAATATTATCTTAAAAAAAGCAGATACAAGTAGGCTACCCAAAATTAGATGTAAAGTAAAGCGGAAATGCGACTGATCTAGATCAATAGCTATTTTCAAAGAAAAATTTAAAACCTATTTTACTAAAATCGAATTAGGCAAAGTTGGTTACATTGTGATCACAAATAAGTAACCAAAAATTAGAAAGGCAAAAGTTTAAAAACAAATTAGGACCTCGACTTTGATCTATTTTGAAAATAAAATATAAAATCAATTTTAGTAAAATCTAGATAGACAATAGTGTTTAAAATGCAAATACAAGTAGCCGACCAAAAATTAGCTAAGTGAAAAGTTGAAAAATAAAACAGAAAATCGCTTATCTATTTTGAAGAGAAAGTTCAAAATCAATTCTAGTAAAATCTGATTAGACAAAGTTATTGGCACTGTGATAGCAAATAAGTAATAAAAAATTAGACAGGTAAAAAGCTTGAATATAGAGTAGGAAATCGACTTTGATCTATCTTGAAAATAAAATTTAAAATGAACCTTAGTAAAATCTAGTTAGACAATAGTATTTAAAATGCAACTACAAGTAGGATACCAAAAAATTATCTAGGTAAAAGTTGTAAAATAAAACAGAAATTCGACTGATCTGTTTCGAAGAGAAATTTTAAAATCGATTTTAGAAAAATCTGATTAGACAAAGTTATTTACACTGTGATCACAAGTAAGTAACCAAAAATTAGGAAGGCAAAAGTTAAAAACGAATTGGGATTTCAACTTTAATCTATTTTGAAAATAAAGTTGAAAACCAATTTTTAGTAAAATCTAGATACACAATAGTGCCTAAAATGCAAATACAAGTAGGCTACCAAAAATTAGCTAGGTGAGATGTTGTAAAATACAACAGTAAGTCGACTGATCTATTTTGAAGAGAAAGTTTAAAATCAATTTTAGTAAAATCTGATTAGACAAAGTTATTTACATTGCGACTGCAAGCAGGTAACCAAAAATTGGACAGGTAAAAGCTTAAATATAGAGTAGGAATTCGGCTTTGATCTATTTTGGAAATAAAATTCAAAATTAATTATAATAATATGTAGTTAGGCAATACTATTTAAAAGCAAATACAAGTAGGCTACCAAATAAAAAAAAAAATTATTAGAAAATTGTAAAATAAAGCAGAATTGCAACTGAATAAAATTCAAAATCAATTTTAGTAAAACCTAATTAGGCAAAGATATCTACGCTGTGATCACAAGAAAGTAACCAAAAAGTAGACAGGTAAAAGTCTAAAATAAAGTAGGAATTCGACTGGAATCTCTCTACTTTGAAAATAAAATCTAAAATAAATTCACTAAAATCCAGTTAGACAATATTATTTACAATGCTGTCACAAGCAAGTAACCAAAAGTAGACAGGTAAAAGCTTAAATATAGAGTAGGAATCCGACTTTGGTCTATTTTGAAAATAAAATTTAAAATCAATGGTAGTAAAATCTAGTTAGGCAATATTATCTAAAAAAGCAAATACAAGTAGGCTACCAAAAATTAGCTAGGTGAGAAGTTGTAAAATAAAACAGTAAGTCAACTGATCTATTTTGAAGAGAAATTTTAAAATCGATTTTAGAAAAATCTGATTAGACAAAGTTATTTACACTGTGATCACAAGTAAGTAACCAAAAATTAGGAAGGCAAAAGTTAAAAACAAATTGGGATTTCAACTTTAATCTATTTTGAAAATAAAGTTGAAAACCAATTTTTAGTAAAATCTAGATACACAACAGTGCCTAAAATGCAAATACAAGTAGGCTACCAAAAATTAGCTAGGTGAGATGTTGTAAAATACAACAGTAAGTCGACTGATCTATTTTGAAGAGAAAGTTTAAAATCAATTTTAGTAAAATCTGATTAGACAAAGTTATTTACATTGCGACTGCAAGTAGGTAACCAAAAATTGGACAGGTAAAAGCTTAAATATAGAGTAGGAATTCGGCTTTGATCTATTTTGGAAATAAAATTCAAAATTAATTATAATAAAATCTAGTTAGACAATAGTATTTAAAAGCAAATACAAGTAGGCTACCAAATAAAAAAAAAAATTATTAGAAAATTGTAAAATAAAGCAGAATTGCGACTGAATAAAATTCAAAATCAATTTTAGTAAAACCTAATTAGGCAAAGATATCTACGCTGTGATCACAAGAAAGTAACCAAAAAGTAGACAGGTAAAAGTCTAAAATAAAGTAGGAATTCGACTGGGATCTCTCTACTTTGAAAATAAAATCTAAAATAAATTCACTAAAATCCAGTTAGACAATATTATTTACAATGCTGTCACAAGCAAGTAACCAAAAAATGGGCAGGTAAAAAGCTTAAATATAGAGTAGGAACCCGACTTTGATCTATTTTGAAAATAAAATTTAAAATCAATGGTAGTAAAATCTAGTTAGGCAATATTATCTTAAAAAAAGCAGATACAAGTTGGCTACCAAAAATTAGCTAGGTGAGAAGTTGTAAAATAAAACAGAAAATCGCTTATCTATTTTGAAGAGAAAGTTCAAAATCAATTCTAGTAAAATCTGATTAGACAAAGTTATTGGCACTGTGATAGCAAATAAGTAATAAAAAATTAGACAGGTAAAAAGCTTGAATATAGAGTAGGAAATCGACTTTGATCTATCTCGAAAATAAAATTTAAAATGAACCTTAGTAAAATCTAGTTAGCCAATAGTATTTAAAATGCAACTACAAGTAGGATACCAAAAAATTATCTAGGTAAAAGTTGTAAAATAAAACAGAAATTCGACTGATCTGTTTCGAAGAGAAATTTTAAAATCGATTTTAGAAAAATCTGATTAGACAAAGTTATTTACACTGTGATCACAAGTAAGTAACCAAAAATTAGGAAGGCAAAAGTTAAAAACAAATTGGGATTTCAACTTTAATCTATTTTGAAAATAAAGTTGAAAACCAATTTTTAGTAAAATCTAGATACACAATAGTGTTTAAAATTCAAATACAAGTAGCCGACCAAAAATTAGCTAAGTGAAAAGTGGAAAAATAAAACAGAAAATCGCTTATCTATTTTGAAGAGAAAGTTCAAAATCAATTCTAGTAAAATCTGATTAGACAAAGTTATTGGCACTGTGATAGCAAATAGGTAATAAAAAATTAGACAGGTAAAAAGCTTGAATATAGAGTAGGAAATCGACTTTGATCTATCTTGAAAATAAAATTTAAAATGAACCTTAGTAAAATCTAGTTAGACAATAGTATTTAAAATGCAACTACAAGTAGGATACCAAAAAATTATCTAGGTAAAAGTTGTAAAATAAAACAGAAATTCGACTGATCTATTTCGAAGAGAAATTTTAAAATCGATTTTAGAAAAATCTGATTAGACAAAGTTATTTACACTGTGATCACAAGTAAGTAACCAAAAATTAGGAAGGCAAAAGTTAAAAACAAATTGGGATTTCAACTTTAATCTATTTTGAAAATAAAGTTGAAAACCAATTTTTAGTATAATCTAGATACACAATAGTGCCTAAAATGCAAATACAAGTAGGCTACCAAAAATTAGCTAGGTGAGATGTTGTAAAATACAACAGTAAGTCGACTGATCTATTTTGAAGAGAAAGTTTAAAATCAATTTTAGTAAAATCTGATTAGACAAAGTTATTTACATTGCGACTGCAAGCAGGTAACCAAAAATTGGACAGGTAAAAGCTTAAATATAGAGTAGGAATTCGGCTTTGATCTATTTTGGAAATAAAATTCAAAATTAATTATAATAATATGTAGTTAGGCAATACTATTTAAAAGCAAATACAAGTAGGCTACCAAATAAAAAAAAAATTATTAGAAAATTGTAAAATAAAGCAGAATTGCGACTGAATAAAATTCAAAATCAATTTTAGTAAAACCTAATTAGGCAAAGATATCTACGCTGTGATCACAAGAAAGTAACCAAAAAGTAGACAGGTAAAAGTCTAAAATAAAGTAGGAATTCGACTGGGATCTCTCTACTTTGAAAATAAAATCTAAAATAAATTCACTAAAATCCAGTTAGACAATATTATTTACAATGCTGTCACAAGCAAGTAACCAAAAGTAGACACGTAAAAGCTTAAATATAGAGTAGGAATCCGACTTTGGTCTATTTTGAAAATAAAATTTAAAATCAATGGTAGTAAAATCTAGTTAGGCAATATTATCTAAAAAAGCAAATACAAGTAGGCTACCAAAAATTAGCTAGGTGAGAAGTTGTAAAATAAAACAGTAAGTCAACTGATCTATTTTGAAGAGAAATTTTATAATCGATTTTAGAAAAATCTGATTAGACAAAGTTATTTACACTGTGATCACAAGTAAGTAACCAAAAATTAGGAAGGCAAAAGTTAAAAACAAATTGGGATTTCAACTTTAATCTATTTTGAAAATAAAGTTGAAAACCAATTTTTAGTAAAATCTAGATACACAATAGTGCCTAAAATGCAAATACAAGTAGGCTACCAAAAATTAGCTAGGTGAGATGTTGTAAAATACAACAGTAAGTCGACTGATCTATTTTGAAGAGAAAGTTTAAAATCAATTTTAGTAAAATCTGATTAGACAAAGTTATTTACATTGCGACTGCAAGTAGGTAACCAAAAATTGGACAGGTAAAAGCTTAAATATAGAGTAGGAATTCGGCTTTGATCTATTTTGGAAATAAAATTCAAAATTAATTATAATAAAATGTAGTTAGGCAATACTATTTAAAAGCAAATACAAGTAGGCTACCAAATAAAAAAAAAAATTATTAGAAAATTGTAAAATAAACCAGAATTGCGACTGAATAAAATTCAAAATCAATTTTAGTAAAACCTAATTAGGCAAAGATATCTACGCTGTGATCACAAGAAAGTAACCAAAAAGTAGACAGGTAAAAGTCTAAAATAAAGTAGGAATTCGACTGGGATCTCTCTACTTTGAAAATAAAATCTAAAATAAATTCACTAAAATCCAGTTAGACAATATTATTTACAATGCTGTCACAAGCAAGTAACCAAAAAATGGGCAGGTAAAAAGCTTAAATATAGAGTAGGAACCCGACTTTGATCTATTTTGAAAATAAAATTTAAAATCAATGGTAGTAAAATCTAGTTAGGCAATATTATCTTAAAAAAAGCAGATACAAGTAGGCTACCCAAAATTAGATGTAAAGTAAAGCGGAAATGCGACTGATCTAGATCAATAGCTATTTTCAAAGAAAAATTTAAAACCTATTTTACTAAAATCGAATTAGGCAAAGTTGGTTACATTGTGATCACAAATAAGTAACCAAAAATTAGAAAGGCAAAAGTTTAAAAACAAATTAGGACCTCGACTTTGATCTATTTTGAAAATAAAATATAAAATCAATTTTAGTAAAATCTAGATAGACAATAGTGTTTAAAATGCAAATACAAGTAGCCGACCAAAAATTAGCTAAGTGAAAAGTTGAAAAATAAAACAGAAAATCGCTTATCTATTTTGAAGAGAAAGTTCAAAATCAATTCTAGTAAAATCTGATTAGACAAAGTTATTGGCACTGTGATAGCAAATAAGTAATAAAAAATTAGACAGGTAAAAAGCTTGAATATAGAGTAGGAAATCGACTTTGATCTATCTTGAAAATAAAATTTAAAATGAACCTTAGTAAAATCTAGTTAGACAATAGTATTTAAAATGCAACTACAAGTAGGATACCAAAAAATTATCTAGGTAAAAGTTGTAAAATAAAACAGAAATTCGACTGATCTGTTTCGAAGAGAAATTTTAAAATCGATTTTAGAAAAATCTGATTAGACAAAGTTATTTACACTGTGATCACAAGTAAGTAACCAAAAATTAGGAAGGCAAAAGTTAAAAACGAATTGGGATTTCAACTTTAATCTATTTTGAAAATAAAGTTGAAAACCAATTTTTAGTAAAATCTAGATACACAATAGTGCCTAAAATGCAAATACAAGTAGGCTACCAAAAATTAGCTAGGTGAGATGTTGTAAAATACAACAGTAAGTCGACTGATCTATTTTGAAGAGAAAGTTTAAAATCAATTTTAGTAAAATCTGATTAGACAAAGTTATTTACATTGCGACTGCAAGCAGGTAACCAAAAATTGGACAGGTAAAAGCTTAAATATAGAGTAGGAATTCGGCTTTGATCTATTTTGGAAATAAAATTCAAAATTAATTATAATAATATGTAGTTAGGCAATACTATTTAAAAGCAAATACAAGTAGGCTACCAAATAAAAAAAAAAATTATTAGAAAATTGTAAAATAAAGCAGAATTGCAACTGAATAAAATTCAAAATCAATTTTAGTAAAACCTAATTAGGCAAAGATATCTACGCTGTGATCACAAGAAAGTAACCAAAAAGTAGACAGGTAAAAGTCTAAAATAAAGTAGGAATTCGACTGGAATCTCTCTACTTTGAAAATAAAATCTAAAATAAATTCACTAAAATCCAGTTAGACAATATTATTTACAATGCTGTCACAAGCAAGTAACCAAAAGTAGACAGGTAAAAGCTTAAATATAGAGTAGGAATCCGACTTTGGTCTATTTTGAAAATAAAATTTAAAATCAATGGTAGTAAAATCTAGTTAGGCAATATTATCTAAAAAAGCAAATACAAGTAGGCTACCAAAAATTAGCTAGGTGAGAAGTTGTAAAATAAAACAGTAAGTCAACTGATCTATTTTGAAGAGAAATTTTAAAATCGATTTTAGAAAAATCTGATTAGACAAAGTTATTTACACTGTGATCACAAGTAAGTAACCAAAAATTAGGAAGGCAAAAGTTAAAAACAAATTGGGATTTCAACTTTAATCTATTTTGAAAATAAAGTTGAAAACCAATTTTTAGTAAAATCTAGATACACAACAGTGCCTAAAATGCAAATACAAGTAGGCTACCAAAAATTAGCTAGGTGAGATGTTGTAAAATACAACAGTAAGTCGACTGATCTATTTTGAAGAGAAAGTTTAAAATCAATTTTAGTAAAATCTGATTAGACAAAGTTATTTACATTGCGACTGCAAGTAGGTAACCAAAAATTGGACAGGTAAAAGCTTAAATATAGAGTAGGAATTCGGCTTTGATCTATTTTGGAAATAAAATTCAAAATTAATTATAATAAAATCTAGTTAGACAATAGTATTTAAAAGCAAATACAAGTAGGCTACCAAATAAAAAAAAAAATTATTAGAAAATTGTAAAATAAAGCAGAATTGCGACTGAATAAAATTCAAAATCAATTTTAGTAAAACCTAATTAGGCAAAGATATCTACGCTGTGATCACAAGAAAGTAACCAAAAAGTAGACAGGTAAAAGTCTAAAATAAAGTAGGAATTCGACTGGGATCTCTCTACTTTGAAAATAAAATCTAAAATAAATTCACTAAAATCCAGTTAGACAATATTATTTACAATGCTGTCACAAGCAAGTAACCAAAAAATGGGCAGGTAAAAAGCTTAAATATAGAGTAGGAACCCGACTTTGATCTATTTTGAAAATAAAATTTAAAATCAATGGTAGTAAAATCTAGTTAGGCAATATTATCTTAAAAAAAGCAGATACAAGTAGGCTACCCAAAATTAGATGTAAAGTAAAGCGGAAATGCGACTGATCTAGATCAATAGCTATTTTCAAAGAAAAATTTAAAACCTATTTTACTAAAATCGAATTAGGCAAAGTTGGTTACATTGTGATCACAAATAAGTAACCAAAAATTAGAAAGGCAAAAGTTTAAAAACAAATTAGGACCTCGACTTTGATCTATTTTGAAAATAAAATATAAAATCAATTTTAGTAAAATCTAGATAGACAATAGTGTTTAAAATGCAAATACAAGTAGCCGACCAAAAATTAGCTAAGTGAAAAGTTGAAAAATAAAACAGAAAATCGCTTATCTATTTTGAAGAGAAAGTTCAAAATCAATTCTAGTAAAATCTGATTAGACAAAGTTATTGGCACTGTGATAGCAAATAAGTAATAAAAAATTAGACAGGTAAAAAGCTTGAATATAGAGTAGGAAATCGACTTTGATCTATCTTGAAAATAAAATTTAAAATGAACCTTAGTAAAATCTAGTTAGACAATAGTATTTAAAATGCAACTACAAGTAGGATACCAAAAAATTATCTAGGTAAAAGTTGTAAAATAAAACAGAAATTCGACTGATCTGTTTCGAAGAGAAATTTTAAAATCGATTTTAGAAAAATCTGATTAGACAAAGTTATTTACACTGTGATCACAAGTAAGTAACCAAAAATTAGGAAGGCAAAAGTTAAAAACGAATTGGGATTTCAACTTTAATCTATTTTGAAAATAAAGTTGAAAACCAATTTTTAGTAAAATCTAGATACACAATAGTGCCTAAAATGCAAATACAAGTAGGCTACCAAAAATTAGCTAGGTGAGATGTTGTAAAATACAACAGTAAGTCGACTGATCTATTTTGAAGAGAAAGTTTAAAATCAATTTTAGTAAAATCTGATTAGACAAAGTTATTTACATTGCGACTGCAAGCAGGTAACCAAAAATTGGACAGGTAAAAGCTTAAATATAGAGTAGGAATTCGGCTTTGATCTATTTTGGAAATAAAATTCAAAATTAATTATAATAATATGTAGTTAGGCAATACTATTTAAAAGCAAATACAAGTAGGCTACCAAATAAAAAAAAAAATTATTAGAAAATTGTAAAATAAAGCAGAATTGCAACTGAATAAAATTCAAAATCAATTTTAGTAAAACCTAATTAGGCAAAGATATCTACGCTGTGATCACAAGAAAGTAACCAAAAAGTAGACAGGTAAAAGTCTAAAATAAAGTAGGAATTCGACTGGAATCTCTCTACTTTGAAAATAAAATCTAAAATAAATTCACTAAAATCCAGTTAGACAATATTATTTACAATGCTGTCACAAGCAAGTAACCAAAAGTAGACAGGTAAAAGCTTAAATATAGAGTAGGAATCCGACTTTGGTCTATTTTGAAAATAAAATTTAAAATCAATGGTAGTAAAATCTAGTTAGGCAATATTATCTAAAAAAGCAAATACAAGTAGGCTACCAAAAATTAGCTAGGTGAGAAGTTGTAAAATAAAACAGTAAGTCAACTGATCTATTTTGAAGAGAAATTTTAAAATCGATTTTAGAAAAATCTGATTAGACAAAGTTATTTACACTGTGATCACAAGTAAGTAACCAAAAATTAGGAAGGCAAAAGTTAAAAACAAATTGGGATTTCAACTTTAATCTATTTTGAAAATAAAGTTGAAAACCAATTTTTAGTAAAATCTAGATACACAACAGTGCCTAAAATGCAAATACAAGTAGGCTACCAAAAATTAGCTAGGTGAGATGTTGTAAAATACAACAGTAAGTCGACTGATCTATTTTGAAGAGAAAGTTTAAAATCAATTTTAGTAAAATCTGATTAGACAAAGTTATTTACATTGCGACTGCAAGTAGGTAACCAAAAATTGGACAGGTAAAAGCTTAAATATAGAGTAGGAATTCGGCTTTGATCTATTTTGGAAATAAAATTCAAAATTAATTATAATAAAATCTAGTTAGACAATAGTATTTAAAAGCAAATACAAGTAGGCTACCAAATAAAAAAAAAAATTATTAGAAAATTGTAAAATAAAGCAGAATTGCGACTGAATAAAATTCAAAATCAATTTTAGTAAAACCTAATTAGGCAAAGATATCTACGCTGTGATCACAAGAAAGTAACCAAAAAGTAGACAGGTAAAAGTCTAAAATAAAGTAGGAATTCGACTGGGATCTCTCTACTTTGAAAATAAAATCTAAAATAAATTCACTAAAATCCAGTTAGACAATATTATTTACAATGCTGTCACAAGCAAGTAACCAAAAAATGGGCAGGTAAAAAGCTTAAATATAGAGTAGGAACCCGACTTTGATCTATTTTGAAAATAAAATTTAAAATCAATGGTAGTAAAATCTAGTTAGGCAATATTATCTTAAAAAAAGCAGATACAAGTTGGCTACCAAAAATTAGCTAGGTGAGAAGTTGTAAAATAAAACAGAAAATCGCTTATCTATTTTGAAGAGAAAGTTCAAAATCAATTCTAGTAAAATCTGATTAGACAAAGTTATTGGCACTGTGATAGCAAATAAGTAATAAAAAATTAGACAGGTAAAAAGCTTGAATATAGAGTAGGAAATCGACTTTGATCTATCTCGAAAATAAAATTTAAAATGAACCTTAGTAAAATCTAGTTAGCCAATAGTATTTAAAATGCAACTACAAGTAGGATACCAAAAAATTATCTAGGTAAAAGTTGTAAAATAAAACAGAAATTCGACTGATCTGTTTCGAAGAGAAATTTTAAAATCGATTTTAGAAAAATCTGATTAGACAAAGTTATTTACACTGTGATCACAAGTAAGTAACCAAAAATTAGGAAGGCAAAAGTTAAAAACAAATTGGGATTTCAACTTTAATCTATTTTGAAAATAAAGTTGAAAACCAATTTTTAGTAAAATCTAGATACACAATAGTGTTTAAAATGCAAATACAAGTAGCCGACCAAAAATTAGCTAAGTGAAAAGTGGAAAAATAAAACAGAAAATCGCTTATCTATTTTGAAGAGAAAGTTCAAAATCAATTCTTGTAAAATCTGATTAGACAAAGTTATTGGCACTGTGATAGCAAATAAGTAATAAAAAATTAGACAGGTAAAAAGCTTGAATATAGAGTAGGAAATCGACTTTGATCTATCTTGAAAATAAAATTTAAAATGAACCTTAGTAAAATCTAGTTAGACAATAGTATTTAAAATGCAACTACAAGTAGGATACCAAAAAATTATCTAGGTAAAAGTTGTAAAATAAAACAGAAATTCGACTGATCTATTTCGAAGAGAAATTTTAAAATCGATTTTAGAAAAATCTGATTAGACAAAGTTATTTACACTGTGATCACAAGTAAGTAACCAAAAATTAGGAAGGCAAAAGTTAAAAACAAATTGGGATTTCAACTTTAATCTATTTTGAAAATAAAGTTGAAAACCAATTTTTAGTATAATCTAGATACACAATAGTGCCTAAAATGCAAATACAAGTAGGCTACCAAAAATTAGCTAGGTGAGATGTTGTAAAATACAACAGTAAGTCGACTGATCTATTTTGAAGAGAAAGTTTAAAATCAATTTTAGTAAAATCTGATTAGACAAAGTTATTTACATTGCGACTGCAAGCAGGTAACCAAAAATTGGACAGGTAAAAGCTTAAATATAGAGTAGGAATTCGGCTTTGATCTATTTTGGAAATAAAATTCAAAATTAATTATAATAATATGTAGTTAGGCAATACTATTTAAAAGCAAATACAAGTAGGCTACCAAATAAAAAAAAAATTATTAGAAAATTGTAAAATAAAGCAGAATTGCGACTGAATAAAATTCAAAATCAATTTTAGTAAAACCTAATTAGGCAAAGATATCTACGCTGTGATCACAAGAAAGTAACCAAAAAGTAGACAGGTAAAAGTCTAAAATAAAGTAGGAATTCGACTGGGATCTCTCTACTTTGAAAATAAAATCTAAAATAAATTCACTAAAATCCAGTTAGACAATATTATTTACAATGCTGTCACAAGCAAGTAACCAAAAAATGGGCAGGTAAAAAGCTTAAATATAGAGTAGGAACCCGACTTTGATCTATTTTGAAAATAAAATTTAAAATCAATGGTAGTAAAATCTAGTTAGGCAATATTATCTTAAAAAAAGCAGATACAAGTAGGCTACCCAAAATTAGATGTAAAGTAAAGCGGAAATGCGACTGATCTAGATCAATAGCTATTTTCAAAGAAAAATTTAAAACCTATTTTACTAAAATCGAATTAGGCAAAGTTGGTTACATTGTGATCACAAATAAGTAACCAAAAATTAGAAAGGCAAAAGTTTAAAAACAAATTAGGACCTCGACTTTGATCTATTTTGAAAATAAAATATAAAATCAATTTTAGTAAAATCTAGATAGACAATAGTGTTTAAAATGCAAATACAAGTAGCCGACCAAAAATTAGCTAAGTGAAAAGTTGAAAAATAAAACAGAAAATCGCTTATCTATTTTGAAGAGAAAGTTCAAAATCAATTCTAGTAAAATCTGATTAGACAAAGTTATTGGCACTGTGATAGCAAATAAGTAATAAAAAATTAGACAGGTAAAAAGCTTGAATATAGAGTAGGAAATCGACTTTGATCTATCTTGAAAATAAAATTTAAAATGAACCTTAGTAAAATCTAGTTAGACAATAGTATTTAAAATGCAACTACAAGTAGGATACCAAAAAATTATCTAGGTAAAAGTTGTAAAATAAAACAGAAATTCGACTGATCTGTTTCGAAGAGAAATTTTAAAATCGATTTTAGAAAAATCTGATTAGACAAAGTTATTTACACTGTGATCACAAGTAAGTAACCAAAAATTAGGAAGGCAAAAGTTAAAAACGAATTGGGATTTCAACTTTAATCTATTTTGAAAATAAAGTTGAAAACCAATTTTTAGTAAAATCTAGATACACAATAGTGCCTAAAATGCAAATACAAGTAGGCTACCAAAAATTAGCTAGGTGAGATGTTGTAAAATACAACAGTAAGTCGACTGATCTATTTTGAAGAGAAAGTTTAAAATCAATTTTAGTAAAATCTGATTAGACAAAGTTATTTACATTGCGACTGCAAGCAGGTAACCAAAAATTGGACAGGTAAAAGCTTAAATATAGAGTAGGAATTCGGCTTTGATCTATTTTGGAAATAAAATTCAAAATTAATTATAATAATATGTAGTTAGGCAATACTATTTAAAAGCAAATACAAGTAGGCTACCAAATAAAAAAAAAAATTATTAGAAAATTGTAAAATAAAGCAGAATTGCAACTGAATAAAATTCAAAATCAATTTTAGTAAAACCTAATTAGGCAAAGATATCTACGCTGTGATCACAAGAAAGTAACCAAAAAGTAGACAGGTAAAAGTCTAAAATAAAGTAGGAATTCGACTGGAATCTCTCTACTTTGAAAATAAAATCTAAAATAAATTCACTAAAATCCAGTTAGACAATATTATTTACAATGCTGTCACAAGCAAGTAACCAAAAGTAGACAGGTAAAAGCTTAAATATAGAGTAGGAATCCGACTTTGGTCTATTTTGAAAATAAAATTTAAAATCAATGGTAGTAAAATCTAGTTAGGCAATATTATCTAAAAAAGCAAATACAAGTAGGCTACCAAAAATTAGCTAGGTGAGAAGTTGTAAAATAAAACAGTAAGTCAACTGATCTATTTTGAAGAGAAATTTTAAAATCGATTTTAGAAAAATCTGATTAGACAAAGTTATTTACACTGTGATCACAAGTAAGTAACCAAAAATTAGGAAGGCAAAAGTTAAAAACAAATTGGGATTTCAACTTTAATCTATTTTGAAAATAAAGTTGAAAACCAATTTTTAGTAAAATCTAGATACACAACAGTGCCTAAAATGCAAATACAAGTAGGCTACCAAAAATTAGCTAGGTGAGATGTTGTAAAATACAACAGTAAGTCGACTGATCTATTTTGAAGAGAAAGTTTAAAATCAATTTTAGTAAAATCTGATTAGACAAAGTTATTTACATTGCGACTGCAAGTAGGTAACCAAAAATTGGACAGGTAAAAGCTTAAATATAGAGTAGGAATTCGGCTTTGATCTATTTTGGAAATAAAATTCAAAATTAATTATAATAAAATCTAGTTAGACAATAGTATTTAAAAGCAAATACAAGTAGGCTACCAAATAAAAAAAAAAATTATTAGAAAATTGTAAAATAAAGCAGAATTGCGACTGAATAAAATTCAAAATCAATTTTAGTAAAACCTAATTAGGCAAAGATATCTACGCTGTGATCACAAGAAAGTAACCAAAAAGTAGACAGGTAAAAGTCTAAAATAAAGTAGGAATTCGACTGGGATCTCTCTACTTTGAAAATAAAATCTAAAATAAATTCACTAAAATCCAGTTAGACAATATTATTTACAATGCTGTCACAAGCAAGTAACCAAAAAATGGGCAGGTAAAAAGCTTAAATATAGAGTAGGAACCCGACTTTGATCTATTTTGAAAATAAAATTTAAAATCAATGGTAGTAAAATCTAGTTAGGCAATATTATCTTAAAAAAAGCAGATACAAGTTGGCTACCAAAAATTAGCTAAGTGAAAAGTTGAAAAATAAAACAGAAAATCGCTTATCTATTTTGAAGAGAAAGTTCAAAATCAATTCTAGTAAAATCTGATTAGACAAAGTTATTGGCACTGTGATAGCAAATAAGTAATAAAAAATTAGACAGGTAAAAAGCTTGAATATAGAGTAGGAAATCGACTTTGATCTATCTTGAAAATAAAATTTAAAATGAACCTTAGTAAAATCTAGTTAGACAATAGTATTTAAAATGCAACTACAAGTAGGATACCAAAAAATTATCTAGGTAAAAGTTGTAAAATAAAACAGAAATTCGACTGATCTGTTTCGAAGAGAAATTTTAAAATCGATTTTAGAAAAATCTGATTAGACAAAGTTATTTACACTGTGATCACAAGTAAGTAACCAAAAATTAGGAAGGCAAAAGTTAAAAACAAATTGGGATTTCAACTTAAATCTATTTTGAAAATAAAGTTGAAAACCAATTTTTAGTAAAATCTAGATACACAACAGTGCCTAAAATGCAAATACAAGTAGGCTACCAAAAATTAGCTAGGTGAGATGTTGTAAAATACAACAGTAAGTCGACTGATCTATTTTGAAGAGAAAGTTTAAAATCAATTTTAGTAAAATCTGATTAGACAAAGTTATTTACATTGCGACTGCAAGTAGGTAACCAAAAATTGGACAGGTAAAAGCTTAAATATAGAGTAGGAATTCGGCTTTGATCTATTTTGGAAATAAAATTCAAAATTAATTATAATAAAATGTAGTTAGGCAATACTATTTAAAAGCAAATACAAGTAGGCTACCAAATAAAAAAAAAATTATTAGAAAATTGTAAAATAAAGCAGAATTGCGACTGAATAAAATTCAAAATCAATTTTAGTAAAACCTAATTAGGCAAAGATATCTACGCTGTGATCACAAGAAAGTAACCAAAAAGTAGACAGGTAAAAGTCTAAAATAAAGTAGGAATTCGACTGGGATCTCTCTACTTTGAAAATAAAATCTAAAATAAATTCACTAAAATCCAGTTAGACAATATTATTTACAATGCTGTCACAAGCAAGTAACCAAAAAATGGGCAGGTAAAAAGCTTAAATATAGAGTAGGAACCCGACTTTGATCTATTTTGAAAATAAAATTTAAAATCAATGGTAGTAAAATCTAGTTAGGCAATATTATCTTAAAAAAAGCAGATACAAGTTGGCTACCAAAAATTAGCTAGTTGAGAAGTTGTAAAATAAAACAGTAAGTCAACTGATCTATTTTGAAGAGAAATTTTAAAATCGATTTTAGAAAAATCTGATTAGACAAAGTTATTTACACTGTGATCACAAGTAAGTAACCAAAAATTAGGAAGGCAAAAGTTAAAAACAAATTGGGATTTCAACTTAAATCTATTTTGAAAATAAAGTTGAAAACCAATTTTTAGTAAAATCTAGATACACAATAGTGCCTAAAATGCAAATACAAGTAGGCTACCAAAAATTAGCTAGGTGAGATGTTGTAAAATACAACAGTAAGTCGACTGATCTATTTTGAAGAGAAAGTTTAAAATCAATTTTAGTAAAATCTGATTAGACAAAGTTATTTACATTGCGACTGCAAGCAGGTAACCAAAAATTGGACAGGTAAAAGCTTAAATATAGAGTAGGAATTCGGCTTTGATCTATTTTGGAAATAAAATTCAAAATTAATTATAATAAAATGTAGTTAGGCAATACTATTTAAAAGCAAATACAAGTAGGCTACCAAATAAAAAAAAAAATTATTAGAAAATTGTAAAATAAAGCAGAATTGCAACTGAATAAAATTCAAAATCAATTTTAGTAAAACCTAATTAGGCAAAGATATCTACGCTGTGATCACAAGAAAGTAACCAAAAAGTAGACAGGTAAAAGTCTAAAATAAAGTAGGAATTCGACTGGGATCTCTCTACTTTGAAAATAAAATCTAAAATAAATTCACTAAAATCCAGTTAGACAATATTATTTACAATGCTGTCACAAGCAAGTAACCAAAAAATGGGCAGGTAAAAAGCTTAAATATAGAGTAGGAACCCGACTTTGATCTATTTTGAAAATAAAATTTAAAATCAATGGTAGTAAAATCTAGTTAGGCAATATTATCTTAAAAAAAGCAGATACAAGTAGGCTACCCAAAATTAGATGTAAAGTAAAGCGGAAATGCGACTGATCTAGATCAATAGCTATTTTCAAAGAAAAATTTAAAACCTATTTTACTAAAATCGAATTAGGCAAAGTTGGTTACATTGTGATCACAAATAAGTAACCAAAAATTAGAAAGGCAAAAGTTTAAAAACAAATTAGGACCTCGACTTTGATCTATTTTGAAAATAAAATATAAAATCAATTTTAGTAAAATCTAGATAGACAATAGTGTTTAAAATGCAAATACAAGTAGCCGACCAAAAATTAGCTAAGTGAAAAGTTGAAAAATAAAACAGAAAATCGCTTATCTATTTTGAAGAGAAAGTTCAAAATCAATTCTAGTAAAATCTGATTAGACAAAGTTATTGGCACTGTGATAGCAAATAAGTAATAAAAAATTAGACAGGTAAAAAGCTTGAATATAGAGTAGGAAATCGACTTTGATCTATCTTGAAAATAAAATTTAAAATGAACCTTAGTAAAATCTAGTTAGACAATAGTATTTAAAATGCAACTACAAGTAGGATACCAAAAAATTATCTAGGTAAAAGTTGTAAAATAAAACAGAAATTCGACTGATCTGTTTCGAAGAGAAATTTTAAAATCGATTTTAGAAAAATCTGATTAGACAAAGTTATTTACACTGTGATCACAAGTAAGTAACCAAAAATTAGGAAGGCAAAAGTTAAAAACGAATTGGGATTTCAACTTTAATCTATTTTGAAAATAAAGTTGAAAACCAATTTTTAGTAAAATCTAGATACACAATAGTGCCTAAAATGCAAAAACAAGTAGGCTACCAAAAATTAGCTAGGTGAGATGTTGTAAAATACAACAGTAAGTCGACTGATCTATTTTGAAGAGAAAGTTTAAAATCAATTTTAGTAAAATCTGATTAGACAAAGTTATTTACATTGCGACTGCAAGCAGGTAACCAAAAATTGGACAGGTAAAAGCTTAAATATAGAGTAGGAATTCGGCTTTGATCTATTTTGGAAATAAAATTCAAAATTAATTATAATAATATGTAGTTAGGCAATACTATTTAAAAGCAAATACAAGTAGGCTACCAAATAAAAAAAAAAATTATTAGAAAATTGTAAAATAAAGCAGAATTGCAACTGAATAAAATTCAAAATCAATTTTAGTAAAACCTAATTAGGCAAAGATATCTACGCTGTGATCACAAGAAAGTAACCAAAAAGTAGACAGGTAAAAGTCTAAAATAAAGTAGGAATTCGACTGGAATCTCTCTACTTTGAAAATAAAATCTAAAATAAATTCACTAAAATCCAGTTAGACAATATTATTTACAATGCTGTCACAAGCAAGTAACCAAAAGTAGACAGGTAAAAGCTTAAATATAGAGTAGGAATCCGACTTTGGTCTATTTTGAAAATAAAATTTAAAATCAATGGTAGTAAAATCTAGTTAGGCAATATTATCTAAAAAAGCAAATACAAGTAGGCTACCAAAAATTAGCTAGGTGAGAAGTTGTAAAATAAAACAGTAAGTCAACTGATCTATTTTGAAGAGAAATTTTAAAATCGATTTTAGAAAAATCTGATTAGACAAAGTTATTTACACTGTGATCACAAGTAAGTAACCAAAAATTAGGAAGGCAAAAGTTAAAAACAAATTGGGATTTCAACTTTAATCTATTTTGAAAATAAAGTTGAAAACCAATTTTTAGTAAAATCTAGATACACAACAGTGCCTAAAATGCAAATACAAGTAGGCTACCAAAAATTAGCTAGGTGAGATGTTGTAAAATACAACAGTAAGTCGACTGATCTATTTTGAAGAGAAAGTTTAAAATCAATTTTAGTAAAATCTGATTAGACAAAGTTATTTACATTGCGACTGCAAGTAGGTAACCAAAAATTGGACAGGTAAAAGCTTAAATATAGAGTAGGAATTCGGCTTTGATCTATTTTGGAAATAAAATTCAAAATTAATTATAATAAAATGTAGTTAGGTAATACTATTTAAAAGCAAATACAAGTAGGCTACCAAATAAAAAAAAAAATTATTAGAAAATTGTAAAATAAACCAGAATTGCGACTGAATAAAATTCAAAATCAATTTTAGTAAAACCTAATTAGGCAAAGATATCTACGCTGTGATCACAAGAAAGTAACCAAAAAGTAGACAGGTAAAAGTCTAAAATAAAGTAGGAATTCGACTGGGATCTCTCTACTTTGAAAATAAAATCTAAAATAAATTCACTAAAATCCAGTTAGACAATATTATTTACAATGCTGTCACAAGCAAGTAACCAAAAAATGGGCAGGTAAAAAGCTTAAATATAGAGTAGGAACCCGACTTTGATCTATTTTGAAAATAAAATTTAAAATCAATGGTAGTAAAATCTAGTTAGGCAATATTATCTTAAAAAAAGCAGATACAAGTTGGCTACCAAAAATTAGCTAGGTGAGAAGTTGTAAAATAAAACAGAAAATCGCTTATCTATTTTGAAGAGAAAGTTCAAAATCAATTCTAGTAAAATCTGATTAGACAAAGTTATTGGCACTGTGATAGCAAATAAGTAATAAAAAATTAGACAGGTAAAAAGCTTGAATATAGAGTAGGAAATCGACTTTGATCTATCTCGAAAATAAAATTTAAAATGAACCTTAGTAAAATCTAGTTAGACAATAGTATTTAAAATGCAACTACAAGTAGGATACCAAAAAATTATCTAGGTAAAAGTTGTAAAATAAAACAGAAATTCGACTGATCTGTTTCGAAGAGAAATTTTAAAATCGATTTTAGAAAAATCTGATTAGACAAAGTTATTTACACTGTGATCACAAGTAAGTAACCAAAAATTAGGAAGGCAAAAGTTAAAAACAAATTGGGATTTCAACTTTAATCTATTTTGAAAATAAAGTTGAAAACCAATTTTTAGTAAAATCTAGATACACAATAGTGTTTAAAATGCAAATACAAGTAGCCGACCAAAAATTAGCTAAGTGAAAAGTGGAAAAATAAAACAGAAAATCGCTTATCTATTTTGAAGAGAAAGTTCAAAATCAATTCTAGTAAAATCTGATTAGACAAAGTTATTGGCACTGTGATAGCAAATAAGTAATAAAAAATTAGACAGGTAAAAAGCTTGAATATAGAGTAGGAAATCGACTTTGATCTATCTTGAAAATAAAATTTAAAATGAACCTTAGTAAAATCTAGTTAGACAATAGTATTTAAAATGCAACTACAAGTAGGATACCAAAAAATTATCTAGGTAAAAGTTGTAAAATAAAACAGAAATTCGACTGATCTATTTCGAAGAGAAATTTTAAAATCGATTTTAGAAAAATCTGATTAGACAAAGTTATTTACACTGTGATCACAAGTAAGTAACCAAAAATTAGGAAGGCAAAAGTTAAAAACAAATTGGGATTTCAACTTTAATCTATTTTGAAAATAAAGTTGAAAACCAATTTTTAGTAAAATCTAGATACACAATAGTGCCTAAAATGCAAATACAAGTAGGCTACCAAAAATTAGCTAGGTGAGATGTTGTAAAATACAACAGTAAGTCGACTGATCTATTTTGAAGAGAAAGTTTAAAATCAATTTTAGTAAAATCTGATTAGACAAAGTTATTTACATTGCGACTGCAAGCAGGTAACCAAAAATTGGACAGGTAAAAGCTTAAATATAGAGTAGGAATTCGGCTTTGATCTATTTTGGAAATAAAATTCAAAATTAATTATAATAATATGTAGTTAGGCAATACTATTTAAAAGCAAATACAAGTAGGCTACCAAATAAAAAAAAAATTATTAGAAAATTGTAAAATAAAGCAGAATTGCGACTGAATAAAATTCAAAATCAATTTTAGTAAAACCTAATTAGGCAAAGATATCTACGCTGTGATCACAAGAAAGTAACCAAAAAGTAGACAGGTAAAAGTCTAAAATAAAGTAGGAATTCGACTGGGATCTCTCTACTTTGAAAATAAAATCTAAAATAAATTCACTAAAATCCAGTTAGACAATATTATTTACAATGCTGTCACAAGCAAGTAACCAAAAGTAGACAGGTAAAAGCTTAAATATAGAGTAGGAATCCGACTTTGGTCTATTTTGAAAATAAAATTTAAAATCAATGGTAGTAAAATCTAGTTAGGCAATATTATCTAAAAAAGCAAATACAAGTAGGCTACCAAAAATTAGCTAGGTGAGAAGTTGTAAAATAAAACAGTAAGTCAACTGATCTATTTTGAAGAGAAATTTTATAATCGATTTTAGAAAAATCTGATTAGACAAAGTTATTTACACTGTGATCACAAGTAAGTAACCAAAAATTAGGAAGGCAAAAGTTAAAAACAAATTGGGATTTCAACTTTAATCTATTTTGAAAATAAAGTTGAAAACCAATTTTTAGTAAAATCTAGATACACAATAGTGCCTAAAATGCAAATACAAGTAGGCTACCAAAAATTAGCTAGGTGAGATGTTGTAAAATACAACAGTAAGTCGACTGATCTATTTTGAAGAGAAAGTTTAAAATCAATTTTAGTAAAATCTGATTAGACAAAGTTATTTACATTGCGACTGCAAGTAGGTAACCAAAAATTGGACAGGTAAAAGCTTAAATATAGAGTAGGAATTCGGCTTTGATCTATTTTGGAAATAAAATTCAAAATTAATTATAATAAAATGTAGTTAGGCAATACTATTTAAAAGCAAATACAAGTAGGCTACCAAATAAAAAAAAAAATTATTAGAAAATTGTAAAATAAAGCAGAATTGCGACTGAATAAAATTCAAAATCAATTTTAGTAAAACCTAATTAGGCAAAGATATCTACGCTGTGATCACAAGAAAGTAACCAAAAAGTAGACAGGTAAAAGTCTAAAATAAAGTAGGAATTCGACTGGGATCTCTCTACTTTGAAAATAAAATCTAAAATAAATTCACTAAAATCCAGTTAGACAATATTATTTACAATGCTGTCACAAGCAAGTAACCAAAAAATGGGCAGGTAAAAAGCTTAAATATAGAGTGGGAACCCGACTTTGATCTATTTTGAAAATAAAATTTAAAATCAATGGTAGTAAAATCTAGTTAGGCAATATTATCTTAAAAAAAGCAGATACAAGTAGGCTACCCAAAATTAGATGTAAAGTAAAGCGGAAATGCGACTGATCTAGATCAATAGCTATTTTCAAAGAAAAATTTAAAACCTATTTTACTAAAATCGAATTAGGCAAAGTTGGTTACATTGTGATCACAAGTAAGTAATGAAATGGATGATTATTAAATTAACCTTTTTAATTATGAACATAACCCAGTTTATTATAATGATAAATGTACTTTTATAATAGTGAAAATAATAATATGTTTAATATGTAAAGAAACGTAATCTCGCACGTGGCACACGCATCGCGTTGCTCGACTCGCACACACTCACGCATACCAACTCGCGCAGCACCAGCGCTTAAGCAAGCAGGGTAAAAGAACGAGGAACATACGAATAACCAAATATATTCGTTGGGAGGAGCAAACTTCACTTCAATCCCCCACTTTTGCGACATCCATTCTCAATTTCTGAATGCAATTTTTATGCGCTACACCTTTTAGTGGTTTTGTCATTATGTCAGCCAAATTCTCGTTAGATGGAACATATGACAAGCTGATTGTTCCCCTTTCTAGTTCCTCTCGAACGATATGATAAGATATGTCTATGTGTTTCGTTCGTGTATTCTCTATTCGACTTCTTGAAAAATCTAACGCAGATCTGTTGTCGCAAAACATTTCGCAATTTCCTGACAGATGCTCATACAATTCTAATTCGGTCAGTAACGTACGCAACCAGATCGCTTCTTTCACTCCGGATGCCAAAGCCACATACTCAGCCTCCATAGTGGAGGTGGACAAACTCTTTTGTTTGGACGATGCCCATTGTATAATGCAGGAACCTATCATTACTATCATGCCTGAGTATGAATGTCGGTCATCTAAATCCCCTGCCCAATCGGCGTCGCAATAAATCTTAATCTTTGGCTCTTTAACAGTCTTGTAAGTCATATTATAATCTCTAGTTTTACACAAGTAACGTAAGATATGTTTACATTGAGTCCAATGAATTTCGCTTGGACAAGAATTGTACTGAGATAATTTTGTCGTGGCGTGCAATATATCGGGTCTGGTTCGCAAAGCTACATACATTAAACATCCTACCAGTTCCCGATATGCTGTCTTACCCTCTTCGCTTAAGAGATTCGATTGCACGTTTTTCGATAATTTCAAGCCCGGATCTAACGGTGTTGAAACGCTTTTACATTCTGTCATATTATATTTCTCTAGTATTGATTCTATATAAGCTCTTTGATCTAGACTAATTCCCGCGTTATTTTTGTTTATTTTAACACCTAATACGTCGCTGATCTCGCCTAAGTCTTTGGTTTCATATTTTTTACTGATAGCTCTAACAAAGTCATCAATTGACGTTGGATCATTTGAAAATACAAAAATGTCATCAACATAGATTACTGCAATGGTCCAAAAACCTTTTCTATAAACGCAGCTGGATGAATTCAATCTAGTAAATCCATACCTGATGAAAAAATTATTTAATTCTGTATTCCAATTTCGTCCTGCTTGCTTCAGTCCGTAAATTGGTCGCCTCAGTCTGACTAGGCTTTCTTTTCCATCTTTGCGAGCTGGAATTAGATTCATGTATATCTCTTCTTCAAGCTCGCCATAGAGATATGCACATTTGATGTCCAATTGTCTGGTACTCCAATCGAAAATTTCTGAAATGGCTATTAATAGACGTATTATGCAAAAGTTCGCTACAGGCGAATAGGTTTCATTATAATCAATGCCCTTTTGCTGGGAAAAACCTCGAGCTACTAACCTCGCTTTATATTTGGTTACTTTACCTTCACAATTTCTTTTTAACTTAAATACCCACTTGCTGCCGATGCATCTCCGTCCTGGCGGCAAATGATCTATATTTTCCCAGGTTTTTCGTTGAACTAGACTGGTCATCTCGTCGTCTATTGCACGTTTCCACTCTTTTGCCTGTGGTGAAAGCATCGCTTCCTCTAGACTGCTCGGTTCCATGATTTCCATAAGGTTGAACTCCATGTTCTGGATTCCTCCTTCTTCATCTTCCGATGATTCAGTATTCATCTTTCTGTTCTCTGGTTTCCCTTTTCTGCCATATGGGTTTCGAATTTTCTTCTTTGGTCTTCCGATTTTCTTTGCTGACTTGAAAATTTCCTCCCCCACTGTCTTGTTAGTGGTTTCAGCATCTTTTGTCGATGCGGAATCATCGACCTCTTCCGTTTCTCTGACTTCTGGTATAATTTCTCGGTTTTCTCCTTCTTCATCTGACCAGACATTAGTGCACGGATAATTGTACCTTGGGCTTCGGTTTACTAACCACTCGTATCCCATCTTGTCCTCTGAGAAACGTACGTGTTTCGTTATGACAACGTCTCCTTTTTCGGGACACCATAGGCGATAACCTCTCGTTTGGTTACTGTAGCCTACTAATATGCACGGAGTGGCCCTGTCATCCAGTTTCCGTTGTCCTTGTTTCACCAAGTGTGCATAAGCAAGTGACCCATATGTTTTTAAATGGCGCACACTGGGTATTTTCCCTGTTAATACTGTAAGTGGAACTTCATTATTTATGGATGTATGACACACACGATTTTTCACGTATGCTGCTGTGGCAACTGCCTCAGCCCAAAATTTATTAGGCAGTTGCGCTGACTTGAGCATTGAGCGTACCAGGTCTAGTAGTGTCCTGTTTACGCGTTCCGAAATCCCGTTCATTTGGGGAGTTTCGACGTTGGACCTTTCGTGTTTGATACCTTTCTCTTCAAAATATGTTTGCAAATCTTTATTGCAGTATTCGGTACCATTGTCTGAACGAAATCTTTTAATTTTCTTTCCCGTTTGTAATTCCGTTTTGGCTATGTACTTTTTAATTTCATCTTTCACTTCGTCCTTGGACTTGATGAATGCGACAGTAGTATGCCTCGAGTAATCATCTGTGAATGTGACAAAGTATTGCTTGTCGCTCAGTGACCTCGATGGCATGGGTCCGCAAACATCAGAGTGTATTAGCTCACAGCTTTCTTTGGATTGTCGACCATTTATTTTCCGACAAGGTGCTTTTGTAGATTTGCCTGCACAGCAATCACCACATGCAGTTTCTTCTAATTTAGTATTTTCTAATCCGCGTACACGATTGAGCTCTGCGGTCCTTTCAATTGTGCTTCGACCTATATGACATAATCTGCGATGCCATAAGGTGCTGTCCTTTATGCTTATATTATGAGATTCTAATCTTCCTTCTGCTTGTATAACAGTTTGTGCTCTGACAATGTACAGATCATTTATTCTGTCAGCGACGCACATGAGTTCACCATTTTTTGTATTGCGAATTTCTGCCTTACCATTACGTATGATTATTTCTTTTGATCTTCGCTCTATTTGCGAAGCAGATAAGAGATTTTTCCTTATGTTTGGCACGTAATAAACATTGTGTAAGGTCACGTATCGTTCTTGTTTGCCAATGAACGTCTTGATTTCTATATCGCCAATACCTTTAGCTTCAAGTTTGGCGCTGGATTGTCCATGAGATTCTGCTGCAGTGTTGATTGGTTCTAGTTTTACCTCTTTAAACGTTTTAAACCAATCTCTTTTCTTACAGACGTGATGTGTGCACCCACTGTCTAAAAGCCAAGAGTCTCCCATATCCATATTATTGAGCGAGACAAGAAATCCTTCATCGTTCTCTTTTCTTCCATGGCTAAATCTTGGATTATAATTCTGATTTCTTGTTCGATTCTTTGACCAACAGTTCTTTATATCGTGTCCTTGCCTTTTGCAGTGCGAACAAAATGTAGGTTTTACCTTATTTGTGGTCATTGTATTTGAACGTGCATACTGTGGTTTTCTTCCGACTTGAAGTGCTTCTTTTTGGCTTTCATTTTCCTCTGGACACCTAGATTTACGTCTGTCATATTCTGACAAAAGTGCTTTACAGATTTCTGCTGTCGTAAAGCTATTATCTGGCAGGTTTGCCAGTGACGTGTTTAAATTTTCATAGGAATCTGGCAATCCAGCGAGTAAAATATATGCCAAATCTTCATCTCTGATCTCTGCGCCAGCTTCTCTAAGGTTATTTGCTATGACTTTAATATTAGATATATATGACGACATGGAATCTCCTTCTTTCATTTTACTTTGATATAATTGTTTTTTCAATTGCATTATTCTTACCCTGGACTTGGGTTGGTGGACTTGTTCCAGCGCTTTCCATGCTTCCTCAGCAGTTACGCAGTCTTCTATATGTACCTGCTGGTTTGGTTCCACGTGGAGTCCTATCGATGCAATAGCTTTGTCGTCATTAATTTTAAATATTCTTCTTCGTTCTGGTGTGGCTTCGTCGTTCATTTTTATTACACCAGTCACATAGTCTAACAAGCCTTTGCTTTTTAGATACCACTTCATTTCGATTTTCCATGTTCTATAATTGTTGTCCGACAGTTTATGAATGCGAATGTCTGATCGTGAACTTTCTTCCATTTTCAACACTGATTAACAATTTATCTGTCGGATTTATGTATGAAGCCACGTGGCGTATTTTTAGGTTATGTAAAGGTTAGCGCAGTGTAGTACGTCTGGGCCCATAACCATTGAAATGGATGATTATTAAATTAACCTTTTTAATTATGAACATAACCCAGTTTATTATAATGATAAATGTACTTTTATAATAGTGAAAATAATAATATGTTTAATATGTAAAGAAACGTAATCTCGCACGTGGCACACGCATCGCGTTGCTCGACTCGCACACACTCACGCATACCAACTCGCGCAGCACCAGCGCTTAAGCAAGCAGGGTAAAAGAACGAGGAACATACGAATAACCAAATATATTCGTTGGGAGGAGCAAACTTCACTTCAAGTAACCAAAAATTAGAAAGGCAAAAGTTTAAAAACAAATTAGGACCTCGACTTTGATCTATTTTGAAAATAAAATATAAAATCAATTTTAGTAAAATCTAGATAGACAATAGTGTTTAAAATGCAAATACAAGTAGCCGACCAAAAATTAGCTAAGTGAAAAGTTGAAAAATAAAACAGAAAATCGCTTATCTATTTTGAAGAGAAAGTTCAAAATCAATTCTAGTAAAATCTGATTAGACAAAGTTATTGGCACTGTGATAGCAAATAAGTAATAAAAAATTAGACAGGTAAAAAGCTTGAATATAGAGTAGGAAATCGACTTTGATCTATCTTGAAAATAAAATTTAAAATGAACCTTAGTAAAATCTAGTTAGACAATAGTATTTAAAATGCAACTACAAGTAGGATACCAAAAAATTATCTAGGTAAAAGTTGTAAAATAAAACAGAAATTCGACTGATCTGTTTCGAAGAGAAATTTTAAAATCGATTTTAGAAAAATCTGATTAGACAAAGTTATTTACACTGTGATCACAAGTAAGTAACCAAAAATTAGGAAGGCAAAAGTTAAAAACGAATTGGGATTTCAACTTTAATCTATTTTGAAAATAAAGTTGAAAACCAATTTTTAGTAAAATCTAGATACACAATAGTGCCTAAAATGCAAATACAAGTAGGCTACCAAAAATTAGCTAGGTGAGATGTTGTAAAATACAACAGTAAGTCGACTGATCTATTTTGAAGAGAAAGTTTAAAATCAATTTTAGTAAAATCTGATTAGACAAAGTTATTTACATTGCGACTGCAAGCAGGTAACCAAAAATTGGACAGGTAAAAGCTTAAATATAGAGTAGGAATTCGGCTTTGATCTATTTTGGAAATAAAATTCAAAATTAATTATAATAATATGTAGTTAGGCAATACTATTTAAAAGCAAATACAAGTAGGCTACCAAATAAAAAAAAAAATTATTAGAAAATTGTAAAATAAAGCAGAATTGCAACTGAATAAAATTCAAAATCAATTTTAGTAAAACCTAATTAGGCAAAGATATCTACGCTGTGATCACAAGAAAGTAACCAAAAAGTAGACAGGTAAAAGTCTAAAATAAAGTAGGAATTCGACTGGGATCTCTCTACTTTGAAAATAAAATCTAAAATAAATTCACTAAAATCCAGTTAGACAATATTATTTACAATGCTGTCACAAGCAAGTAACCAAAAGTAGACAGGTAAAAGCTTAAATATAGAGTAGGAATCCGACTTTGGTCTATTTTGAAAATAAAATTTAAAATCAATGGTAGTAAAATCTAGTTAGGCAATATTATCTAAAAAAGCAAATACAAGTAGGCTACCAAAAATTAGCTAGGTGAGAAGTTGTAAAATAAAACAGTAAGTCAACTGATCTATTTTGAAGAGAAATTTTAAAATCGATTTTAGAAAAATCTGATTAGACAAAGTTATTTACACTGTGATCACAAGTAAGTAACCAAAAATTAGGAAGGCAAAAGTTAAAAACAAATTGGGATTTCAACTTTAATCTATTTTGAAAATAAAGTTGAAAACCAATTTTTAGTAAAATCTAGATACACAACAGTGCCTAAAATGCAAATACAAGTAGGCTACCAAAAATTAGCTAGGTGAGATGTTGTAAAATACAACAGTAAGTCGACTGATCTATTTTGAAGAGAAAGTTTAAAATCAATTTTAGTAAAATCTGATTAGACAAAGTTATTTACATTGCGACTGCAAGTAGGTAACCAAAAATTGGACAGGTAAAAGCTTAAATATAGAGTAGGAATTCGGCTTTGATCTATTTTGGAAATAAAATTCAAAATTAATTATAATAAAATCTAGTTAGACAATAGTATTTAAAAGCAAATACAAGTAGGCTACCAAATAAAAAAAAAAATTATTAGAAAATTGTAAAATAAAGCAGAATTGCGACTGAATAAAATTCAAAATCAATTTTAGTAAAACCTAATTAGGCAAAGATATCTACGCTGTGATCACAAGAAAGTAACCAAAAAGTAGACAGGTAAAAGTCTAAAATAAAGTAGGAATTCGACTGGGATCTCTCTACTTTGAAAATAAAATCTAAAATAAATTCACTAAAATCCAGTTAGACAATATTATTTACAATGCTGTCACAAGCAAGTAACCAAAAAATGGGCAGGTAAAAAGCTTAAATATAGAGTAGGAACCCGACTTTGATCTATTTTGAAAATAAAATTTAAAATCAATGGTAGTAAAATCTAGTTAGGCAATATTATCTTAAAAAAAGCAGATACAAGTAGGCTACCCAAAATTAGATGTAAAGTAAAGCGGAAATGCGACTGATCTAGATCAATAGCTATTTTCAAAGAAAAATTTAAAACCTATTTTACTAAAATCGAATTAGGCAAAGTTGGTTACATTGTGATCACAAATAAGTAACCAAAAATTAGAAAGGCAAAAGTTTAAAAACAAATTAGGACCTCGACTTTGATCTATTTTGAAAATAAAATATAAAATCAATTTTAGTAAAATCTAGATAGACAATAGTGTTTAAAATGCAAATACAAGTAGCCGACCAAAAATTAGCTAAGTGAAAAGTTGAAAAATAAAACAGAAAATCGCTTATCTATTTTGAAGAGAAAGTTCAAAATCAATTCTAGTAAAATCTGATTAGACAAAGTTATTGGCACTGTGATAGCAAATAAGTAATAAAAAATTAGACAGGTAAAAAGCTTGAATATAGAGTAGGAAATCGACTTTGATCTATCTTGAAAATAAAATTTAAAATGAACCTTAGTAAAATCTAGTTAGACAATAGTATTTAAAATGCAACTACAAGTAGGATACCAAAAAATTATCTAGGTAAAAGTTGTAAAATAAAACAGAAATTCGACTGATCTGTTTCGAAGAGAAATTTTAAAATCGATTTTAGAAAAATCTGATTAGACAAAGTTATTTACACTGTGATCACAAGTAAGTAACCAAAAATTAGGAAGGCAAAAGTTAAAAACGAATTGGGATTTCAACTTTAATCTATTTTGAAAATAAAGTTGAAAACCAATTTTTAGTAAAATCTAGATACACAATAGTGCCTAAAATGCAAATACAAGTAGGCTACCAAAAATTAGCTAGGTGAGATGTTGTAAAATACAACAGTAAGTCGACTGATCTATTTTGAAGAGAAAGTTTAAAATCAATTTTAGTAAAATCTGATTAGACAAAGTTATTTACATTGCGACTGCAAGCAGGTAACCAAAAATTGGACAGGTAAAAGCTTAAATATAGAGTAGGAATTCGGCTTTGATCTATTTTGGAAATAAAATTCAAAATTAATTATAATAATATGTAGTTAGGCAATACTATTTAAAAGCAAATACAAGTAGGCTACCAAATAAAAAAAAAAATTATTAGAAAATTGTAAAATAAAGCAGAATTGCAACTGAATAAAATTCAAAATCAATTTTAGTAAAACCTAATTAGGCAAAGATATCTACGCTGTGATCACAAGAAAGTAACCAAAAAGTAGACAGGTAAAAGTCTAAAATAAAGTAGGAATTCGACTGGAATCTCTCTACTTTGAAAATAAAATCTAAAATAAATTCACTAAAATCCAGTTAGACAATATTATTTACAATGCTGTCACAAGCAAGTAACCAAAAGTAGACAGGTAAAAGCTTAAATATAGAGTAGGAATCCGACTTTGGTCTATTTTGAAAATAAAATTTAAAATCAATGGTAGTAAAATCTAGTTAGGCAATATTATCTAAAAAAGCAAATACAAGTAGGCTACCAAAAATTAGCTAGGTGAGAAGTTGTAAAATAAAACAGTAAGTCAACTGATCTATTTTGAAGAGAAATTTTAAAATCGATTTTAGAAAAATCTGATTAGACAAAGTTATTTACACTGTGATCACAAGTAAGTAACCAAAAATTAGGAAGGCAAAAGTTAAAAACAAATTGGGATTTCAACTTTAATCTATTTTGAAAATAAAGTTGAAAACCAATTTTTAGTAAAATCTAGATACACAACAGTGCCTAAAATGCAAATACAAGTAGGCTACCAAAAATTAGCTAGGTGAGATGT